>NC_046971.1:3075000-3082671 GCF_009769545.1 Cyclopterus lumpus | reverse complement strand
AGCATAGACTTCTATACAACCAGAGGAGTCGCCCCCTGGTGGTCAGTACAGAGAATGCAGCTTTAACACATGAAGCATAGACTTCTATACAACCAGAGGAGTCGCCCCCTGGTGGTCAGGAGAGAGAATGCAGCTTTATCACATGAAGCATAGACTTCTATACAACCAGAGAAGTCGCCTCCTGGTGGTCAGGAGAGAGAATGCAGCTTTAACACATGAAGCATAGACTTCTATACAACCAGAGGAGTCGCCCCCTGGTGGTCAGGAGAGAGAATGCAGCTTTATCACATGAAGCATAGACTTCTATACAACCAGAGAAGTCGCCTCCTGGTGGTCAGGAGAGAGAATGCAGCTTTAACACATGAAGCATAGACTTCTATACAACCAGAGGAGTCGCCCCCTGGTGGTCAGGAGAGAGAATGCAGCTTTAACACATGAAGCATAGACTTCTATACAACCAGGAGTCGGCCCCTGATGGTCAGGAGAGAATGCAGCTTTAACACATGAAGCATAGACTTCTATACAACCAGAAGAGTCGCCCCCTGGTGGTCAGGAGAGAGAATGCAGCTTTAACACATGAAGCATAGACTTCTATACAACCAGAGGAGTTGCCCCCTGGTGGTCAGGAGAGAGAATGCAGCTTTAACACATGAAGCATGGACTTCTATACAACCAGAGGAGTCGCCCCCTGGTGGTCAGGAGAGAGAATGCAGCTTTAACTCATGAAGCATAGACTTCTATACAACCAGAGGAGTCGCCCCCTGGTGGTCAGGAGAGAGAATGCAGGTTAAAGGCACTTCAGCTTTGGCTTCCCCTTTTACCACTTGGTATACCTACAGCAGACGGCGGTCGTTACGCCCTCAGTTCATTGTACCAGCACAAGGGCAAAGAAACTATTTCAGCCACCTGAAAAGTAATCCGTTAGTGTCCGCTATCCTCAGACGGCCCTCTGTGAAAGGAAACTGAAACTATGTTCTCTTAAAAGCCACAGGAGTTCGCTAATCTACTGCTACAAAGAGGGGTCAGTTAGTTTGTGTCACTTTGGTGAATCCAAACTAATCATTTTAAAAAGTTTAAAGTTCTTGTTTTAAGGACCCCTTACGAGATAGAAGAGTTTACCGTGGGACCCCGTCATGTGTGTCCCTTTGGAATAATTTTGACGTCGGCTCATTTTGAGCCATTAGTCTTCTTTCTAAAGAGAAATATTAAGGATATACCTCATATAATACCTGAAATAAACCATCCAAACTGTCCCTTTAACCGCTCTCCTACGTGTGTTCTCTCCCTCAGGGCTGTGTATAAAGATGCGGACCTCTACCTGCTGGATGCACCTTTCACCCACCTGGACATCGTGACGGAGAAAGAGATCTTTGAGAAGTGTGTATAACAGAGTCTTTCATGTGGAGCAGCAGGAGGAGGAGGTGGAGGGTGGGGGTGGTTGTTGAGCAGACAGTTTTTCTTAAGTTCAAGGTCAAGGTTATCTCTTGTTGGTCTCAGACACGCTCTCGGGTCGACTGCGGAGAGTTACGGCCGCTTCATCACACTGTTACATTCTCAGGAAATGGGAGTCGAGCAAAAAAAAGGGAATTATGCTTTGATGAAATGTGGACTTTGGCAATCTTTCAGAGGGGGTTTTGTAGTCGAGTCCTGAACCAATGACGGTAATAAAGTAGCCGGTTAGTTTCAAGAGCTGATTATTCTTTGAAGATTTGAAGAAATACATCAAAGTTGACACATGAATTTGTCTTGAACCTCCTTTTTTTCGCAGATGCGTGTGTAAACTCATGGCGTCCAAGGCGCGCATCGTGGTCACCAGCAAGTTGGAGCACCTCAAGCGGGCGGACCGAATCCTCCTGCTGCACAACGGAGACTGCCTTCTTCTACGGCACCTTCTCGGAGCTGCAGGCCAAGCGGCCCGACTTCAGCTCCCTCCTCCTCGGCCATGGAGGCCTACGACAACGTCAACGCGGAGCGACGCATGCTCCATCCTCACCGAGACCCTCCGTCGGGTCTCCGTCGACGAGACCGCCGGCTTCCGGGGCCCGGAGACCATCCGCCAGTCCTTCCGGCAGCCGCCGCCTCCGATAATCGGCCCCGGATCCCAGGGCCACCCGGGGGGCGGACGGCTACCCGGAAAAACGCAAACAGTCACTCATCCTCAGTCCGCTGCGGCGGCCCGCAAGTTCTCCTTCATCGGGAACTCCCAACAGGGCCCTCGAACGCCCCACAGTCAACGACGATAGAGGACGGGGCGCGGGAATTTTCCGAACGCAAGTTCTCGGTGGTGCCCGAGGACGATCAGGTGGAGGAGGTGCTCCCCAGGGGGAACCTGTACCACCACGGGCTGCAGCACCTCAACGGGCAGCGGCGCCAGTCCGTCCTGGCGTTCATGACCAAATCTCAGGGCCAGGAGCGCAGGGAGCAGATCCAGTCGTCCTTCAGGAAGAAGCTGTCCATCACGCCGCAGTGCGACCTGGTGTCCGAGCTGGACATCTACGCCCGCCGCCTGTCCAAGGACAGCGTTTATGACATCAGCGAGGACGTGGACGAAGCAGACATGGAGGTAGGACTTCGTTAGACCCCTCAAGGTCACATATTCATGTTTAGACTTCCAGAATAAGCGTTTCTTCACCCTCACTTTTAGGATCTTGTGAATATGTACTTCACCTCAAAGTAAAGTTCATCGTCTTCAATTAGTCCTAATGCCTCTTTATGACCATCAGTAAACAAGACCATCTACGAGAAGATCTAGGTTCCATGTAGTTATAAACGCTTGTCATCGGGTCCGGTTCCCGGGGAAATCTCCTCCTCCTCCTCTTCCTCCTCCAGGAGAAGAGCTTCTCCTCTCTACTGGTGCTCAAAGACACTACCGCTTTTGTCCACAGGCGACGCCAGAACCATCAAAACTGAAAGTCCTTCCTAGTAACTTTAGAGTGTGGATCTGGTTGTCGTGGTCTAAGAGCCGGCCTGTTATCTCCACAGCAATGCTTTGCAGATGAACGAGAGAACATCTTTGAAACTACCTCATGGAGCACATACCTTCGCTACATCACCACCAACAGGAGCTTAGTCTACGTCTTGATTTTCATCGTCCTCGTCTTCTTCATTGAGGTAAAAATTACCGTTTTTAAGTTGTTATTTTTACTGATGTGAATTTATCTAACAATATATATATTTTTTTCGTTTCCACTGATAGGTTGCTGGTTCAGTCATTGGGATTTTCCTCATTACTGAGTAAGTGTTATGTTTCATGTTCCTTCACACTAAAAGGAGAAGAAATACTAAATATTCACATGAATTACATTTTATTTTTAATTGTTTAACAAACATATCGAAGCTTGTTTAATGAGATGTATTGTTCCTCTTTTTTTTTGTTTTTTTAGAGACTAATAAATATTTGAATTCTATAAAATGTTAAAACATATGTTAAAACAATTTGAATCGGCAATAACAATTCCAATTGGTAATATTTCCGTGGAACCAGTGGTTTTAAACGTTGGACTCATTTCGTGTCATCAGTTCAGTGTTTGATGAAGTCATTTAAAATTAATTTTGGTTAATTAATTTCGTTCCCTTTTGCTCTGTTCACAACCAGCGAGATCTGGAGGGACGGCGCCAACCCCACGTCGCCGAACTTCATCGACACGCAGCACCCCAACACCTCGTCGCCCCTCCACCCACCTGGCGGTCATCGTCACGCCGACCAGCGCCTACTACATCATCTACATCTACGTGGCCACGTCGGGAGAGCGTGCTGGCCCTGGGCTTCTTCCGGGGTCTCCCGCTCGTGCACCACGCTGCTCACCGTGTCCAAGAGGCTGCACGAGCAGATGCTCAGCGCCGTGCTGCGAGCGCCGATGGCCATGCTCAACACCATGAAGACGGGTGATCCTCACGCCGTCACATTTCACTTGTTATACTACTTTTTAGATGCTTTTTTAGCCTCATGCGAGTACATTCTCCTTCCTGTTTGTCCTCTGGCAGGCCGCATCATGAACAGGTTCACCAAGGACATGGCCACCATCGACGACATGCTGCCTCTGGTGCTGTTCGACCTCATTCAGGTGTTTCATCTAATGTTTTCAATGTTTCTATACGGCCTGTTTGTGCCGGCGCCGCACTGAAATATGAAATATTCAACGTGCGCGACAATGTGATGGAAACAACCGAGACGATGTATTCAGAAGAGACGAGATGGCGTTTATAAAAAAAGAAATGTAACGTGCCAAATTAAATAATAATAGATTATTTAGTTCAGGATTCAGGGAAGGAGCTCCTTTTTTACACCTGGGTCGTCTCCATTGCTGCCTCTGGAACTCAGACCTTCGTCCTTTATTAAAAAAAAATCAAAAATGTTCCCGCGGATGCTCGTTATTTTCTTTCATTTATTTGCTTTGTTTATATCGGAATTGCTTTTTACTGTATCTGTTTTTAAACATATACCTTTGATTGCCTTTTAAAGCGCTCTACAACATAAATGTATTCTTATTCTTATTCTTATTAGAGCATACGGTCAAATAAACCCCCTTTGCAGACTCTGAATTTAATTTAATTTTTTAACAAAATGAACCAAAACACTGGCGATATTGATAATGAGAATACATTTTAAACAGAATTAAAATCACACCTTTCTAAACTAAAAACCCAATCTGGTTTGAATTGAAATCACAATATACATATATACGTGTGTATATATATATATATATATATATATATATATATATATATATACGTATATACAGCTTTAGATTTAAATTTCACAAATCCAGTAGTCATTTTCTTTTATTCATCTTTTTTTCCTCTCACCCCAGCTCACGCTGATCGTGACGGGCGCCATCTTCACCGTGTCCATCATACGGCCTTACATCTTCATCGCCGCCATCCCGCTGGCCGTCATCTTCGTCATCCTCAGAAAGTACTTCTTGAGAACCGGACAGCAGCTCAAGCTACTGGAGGCTGAAGGTGAGAGCGTGGTGTGTGTGTGTGTGTGTGTGTGTGTGTGTGTGTGTGTGTAGAAGACGAGATCCGGTTGGCTCTGTTTTCTTTGTAAATGCTTCCTGTCAATCTTGCTGAAATAATCTTTAGTATCAGGTCTTTGGCTCTAGTTAAGAGAATTTACTCCTGAAGATAAATTAAGTTTTATTATTAAGTTAATTTATTATTAATTGTTTTTTCCAATTCTCTTTTATTTGTCAACATAATGAGAATCTGCAAAGAGAGTAAATAATGAAATGGTAAATATTCAAGAAGAGTAAAAGTGAGAACATGATAACCAATAGAGTGAACAGAGGAAGCGGGACAGGGGGGGGCAGGGGAGGCTCGAGGGGTCAAAGGTCACGCTGAGGAACCAAAAACATGACAGAGGAAGGGTTGTAGGTGGAGAGGATGGATGTGCTGCCCTAGGGGGGGAGGGAGAGGAAGGGAGGCAGGGTGAATAAAATAACCGTTATCCTCCAATTAACAAAGTCCTGGATTAATGATTAGAGTATTACGTTTCTGGATTAAAGAAACACTCTTGCTCCATTGAAACATATAAAACACAACAGACGCTCATTGAGGGCCCAACGGCGGACCTTACGCCTGGTGGGCTCCTTAAAGCAAGGAACCCGTTTCAATTTGGACGCACGACACGTTCAAACTTTAATAAACGCAGCTCTGGACAACCAGAGAAGAAAACAGGTCACTCTGTGTGTGTGTGTGTGTGTGTGTGTGTGTGTGTGTGTGTGTGACTTCCCATGCTCCACTCTGGATTCTGCCATCGAATGTGATGTTTTTCAGCGAGGTCTTTTTCCGGAGCTGGGATTTCCTCCAACCCCATCCTGGTGTTGCTCTCTCTCTCTCTCTCTCTCTCTCTCTCTCTCTCTCTGTCTCTCATAATGTTGTTTTACCCTCGATGAATCCCCCACGAGTCAGACTAAAAGTCCAACTGAAGGTTAAAGAGGATTAATGAAAGTGACTCCTCCTCTGATAAAGTTATGATTCTCATCTTAATTCTTGCTACTTCTTACTTCTTGCTACTTCTTGCTACTTCTTGCTACTTCTTGCTACTTCTTGCTACTTCTTGCTACTTCTTGCTTCTTCTTGCTACTTCTTACTTCTTGCTACTTCTTACTTCTTGCTACTTCTTGCTACTTCTTACTTCTTGCTACTTCTTACTTCTTGCTACTTCTTGCTACTTCTTACTTCTTGCTACTTCTTGCTACTTCTTACTTCTTGCTACTTCTTGCTACTTCTTACTTCTTGCTACTTCTTGCTACTTCTTACTTCTTGCTACTTCTTGCTACTTCTTGCTACTTCTTGCTACTTCTTGCTACTTCTTACTTCTTGCTACTTCTTGCTACTTCTTGCTACTTCTTACTTCTTGCTACTTCTTGCTTCTTCTTGCTACTTCTTACTTCTTGCTTCTTCTTGCTACTTCTTACTTATTCTTACTTCTTGCTACTTCTTGCTACTTCTTACTTCTTGCTACTTCTTACTTCTTCTTACTTCTTGCTACTTCTTACTTCTTCTTACTTCTTGCTACTTCTTGCTAACGCACACACATCCAACCCGTCTCCTCCCCGGCAGCTCGCAGCCCCATCTTCTCCCACCTCATCATCTCTCTGAAGGGCCTGTGGACCATCCGGGCCTTCGGGCGTCAGACTTACTTTGAGACGCTGTTCCACAAGGCGCTGAACACGCACACGGCCACCTGGTTCCACTACCTGTCCACGCTGCGCTGGTTCCTCTTCCGCTGCGACATGATCTTCGTCCTGTTCTTCACGGCCGCCGCCTTCATCGCCGTGGGAACCAACCGTGAGTGGAGAGCAAAAGGGGGTTCGGGAGGAGGTTGCATGTGTTTTTCACGCGGTGGTTTGTGCACGTGAACGTGAAGGAGGGGAAACTTCAGGGTCAGTTAGTAAACACCTTGTTATTATTTCCAGCGGGCCTCTCTCTCGAGCGCCTTATCTGTGTGTGACAGTCACGTATCAGGACGGCAACAGGACGGTTTAACTGGTCAAAAGCCACCGGATAAAATGTCATGTAGGAAAGGAAGTGTGAGTGTGTGTGTTCAATTAGATGAATGGGAAACACAAGTGTACACTTACACACACACCGCCGCTGCTGCGTCATGGCAGCATGTTTATGTCCGCAGCAGATTAAAGGGTCATTTCACAGCTCATTATTTCCAATAGAGCAAGAAGCAAGAGCTGCTTTGAATTGGACGGTATTGATGACCGCGCGTGTGTGTGTGTGTGTGTGTGTGTGTGTGTGTGTGTGTGTGCGTGTGTGTGTGCTCTACAGAGGACAAACCAGGGGAGGTTGGCATCATCGTGGCCCTGGCCATGCTCATCCTGGGGACATTCCAATGGGCCGTCATCACCAGCATCACTGTAGACGGACTGGTATGTAGTTCTCACACGCACACACACACACACACACACACACAGTCATAGTTTGCATCATAGTTAGATCTTATTTGCTTTAAAGAAGAAAAAAAACACACACAACCAATGACCAGTTAAGAGTGTGTCAAGCACAAAGTTAACCGCTACCATCCTATTCCTAACCTTTACCTTAACCTAAGCCTAAAACTAACCTAAACTTAAACCTACATTATATATTTTTTTATATATATATATTTTTATATATATATTTATACATATATTTTTATATATATATTTATATATA
>NC_046971.1:3057500-3070000 GCF_009769545.1 Cyclopterus lumpus | reverse complement strand
TTCCTCCTCCTTCCTCCTCTTCTTCCTCCTCCTCCTCCTCTCCTCCTTCTCCTCCCTCTTCCTCCTCTTCTTCCTCCTCCTATTCCTCCTTCCTTCTTCTCCTCTTCTTCCTCCTCCTCCTCCTCCTCCTCCAGATGATCGAGGGCAGCTCCATGAAGAGCTACGACTCCCTCCAGAAGCTGCTGAACGAGACGAGCCTCCTGAAACAGGCCATGAGCCCCTCCGACAGGCTCCGCCTCTTCCCGACGCTGCACCGCCTCAACTCCAGCAAGCGGGCGCCGCCGCCCACCGCCAAGATCTCATCGCTGCCGGAGGAGGCCGAAGACGAGGTCCACGACACTCGCCTCTGACCGACCAACACACACACACACACACACACACACACACACACACACACACACGAGGGTTCGATACCGATGATTTACGATACCCTCCCAGATTATTTTTGTTTATTAAATAGCACGAGAACTCAATTTGTAGATTTTTGCACTGAAAGAAAATGTAAAAAAAAAAAAAAATGGACATAGTTGTGATCAATATAAACCAGAAGCATTAAATCCTAAACTCTGGACTCTTCATTGATCCATTTAAAGTGCCTTTAACTTGGTCATGTCGTCCTTTGAGGGGGGGGCAGATACTTTTTTTTCACTTTTCAGTCTCTTAGATTGTTTTTAAAGTTGGACTGAACATCACTAACTAAAAATCAGCCGCTGTAGAAGTCTGACTTATTGATCTGATTTATCAACAACAATCCAATTTACCTCCTGAACAATTACAACGTTCACTCATCAAGTCGGCTTCAGGGAGCGAGCAGGAATAAAGAATATATATATATATATATATATATATATATATATATATATATATATATGTATATATATATAGTTCTCCAAGTGAGCATCTGTCCACACTAAAGGGCGACTCCTCTGGTTGTATAGAAGTCTATGCTTCATGTGTTAAAGCTGCATCCTCTCTCCTGACCACCAGGGGGCGACTCCTCTGGTTGTATAGAAGTCTATGCTTCATGTGTTAAAGCTGCATTCTCTCTCCTGACCACCAGGGGGCGACTCCTCTGGTTGTATAGAAGTCTATGCTTCATGTGTTAAAGCTGCATTCTCTCTCCTGACCACCAGGGGGCGACTCCTCTGGTTGTATAGAAGTCTATGCTTCATGTGTTAAAGCTGCATTCTCTCTCCTGACCACCAGGGGGCGACTCCTCTGGTTGTATAGAAGTCTATGCTTCATGTGTTAAAGCTGCATTCTCTCTCCTGACCACCAGGGGGCGACTCCTCTGGTTGTATAGAAGTCTATGCTTCATGTGTTAAAGCTGCATTCTCTCTCCTGACCACCAGGGGGCGACTCCTCTGGTTGTATAGAAGTCTATGCTTCGTGTGTTAAAGCTGCATTCTCTCTCCTGACCACCAGGGGGCGACTCCTCTGGTTGTATAGAAGTCTATGCTTCATGTGTTAAAGCTGCATTCTCTCTCCTGATCAATACAGCATGATGGTCATTTAGAGTCAAACAGACCATAAAGTAGGGTATGCTTTAGGGCGGGGCTTTCTGCGATTGACAGGTCGTTACCACGGCGTCGTCCCGTCTTGGAGTCGTCCATGTTTTCACTTCATGAAAGTTTAGTTGTACTTAGCTCCACCCTCTTTAAAAAAACAAAAGAAGAAAAGTTTAACCTTTTGTTGCAAAACAAGATGGCGCCGACCAAAATGACCTCAGAACCACAAACCAACCGTCGCCGTGACGACATTCAAACAGGGACTTAAAGCCCCGTTTACACACACAGATGTCTTCCCCTACCTTCTTTTATAAACGACTCTGAACGCTCGCCGGGCCACTAGGGGGCGATTTGGGTCATCCTTTAAAACACACACACACACACACACACACACACACACACACACACACTCCTAAAAGAGCGGAGACTCTGAGACCTTTATTTTTCTATCTGAATGCACTTTAGAGACTCCCCGAGGTACTCGGCATGAAACGGTCCTTCTTCCCTTTTGCTTCCTCCACAGGACGAAGCGTAGCTGGAGAACCTTTTGTCCACAAAACACCCTTTTTAATTCACTTTAATCTACTTTAATTTACTTTAATTCCTTCAGCCTCAGTTGCTGATGCCGATTCATTAAAAAGAAGAAAAAAAAGTGCATTTTCTATTTGAAATATATATTTTTTCAGACTTCCCACGCAACCCGGAGACGTGCGACTCCCAACATCTCTTTATTTGTCTTTATTTGTCTTTAATTGTCTTTATTTGGGGGAAAGAGTGCGTCGCTCCTTTCAAAGTTTTTGGAAAAGGTACCGCGGAGAAATGCCTCGATATGTGAACTGACATGTTTCTTTTTACAGAGTGAATTAAGAACAACGTTGTTTCTTACTCATAGGAAAGGGATGCAGATGTCCCCAAAATAAATAAATAAAATGTATAAATGTATTTGTTCAATCAACTATATTTTCAGTAAAACTATAAAGATTTTGAGAACGTCGTCGTCGTCTTTTTGTCCGTTTTGTTTCATGAGTTTATGGTTTAAAATCAACAGTTTCTACTTCAAATGCAACACAGATTATAATTATGTACTAATATATTATGTTTGTTGTTAGTATGGAACAAATAAAAACAACATTTTACCCACGGTTTGATACAAAACAAACTGCAAGTCTATAATTCCAATACAATAAATAAAATATTGTTTATTTATTTACTTTCTATAGGTTTCTCTCCATCTGAAATGTATATTTTTAAAAATACCTTGTTTCTAGCGACACCGGTGGTGATTAAGTGAACTGCAGTCAGCGTCCTGTAGAAAATGTCCTGTAGCGTCCTGTAGAAAATGTTTAAAGCTAATTAAATACAAGTGAAAATGGAATCATATATATATACGTATATATATATATACGTATATATATATAAAAAATCATATTTTGGGACTTTTGGTGATGTAAAATCCTGTGTTTAAAAAAAAGAAGAAAAAGCCTAATTAACCCAACAAAAAACACTTATGATTATATAATATCATATATAGATATTTTTTACTTTAACTGATTTGTTGCTGAAGACGATATTTAAAAATCATATTTTGGGACTTTCTTTTAAAATCCTGTGTTTAAAAAAAAAAGAAGAAAAAGAAAATGTTTTTTTTTTTTTTTAACAGTGCCATTTTAATGTTTGTGCTCGAAAGACAATTCTTTAAACTTCAAAACAGCTACAGATCAAAAACCATAAGTCGACTAAAATCTCTCCTGTACATATGTATAGATATATATATATATTTATATATTTAAACAATGTCCTCCTTCACAGAATACTCATCCTCAAAAGTAAAAAGAAAGTATGAATTACACGCCGCCGGGCTTAAAACACGACTCGATGGGCATTTAAAATATTTATTATGGCTTACAGCTGATAGGACACTTCTATTACTTATTGCCACAGCCCGTCACTCTGAAACAAGTGACGTCTTCACAACAAAAACTCCTTTTACAAACACTATGTACACAACTTTGTTGTTTTTTTGTTCAGTTAAGTTGTTTGTTTTTTTGATGCTTTTCATTTTGTTATTTTTCGTCACTGTACAAGCCGTCATATACCACGTACACCAATCTATAGAGCATTTAAAACGTACGGATTCTTATTTACAAATATATTTGGTAAAACCCTGATTCATTTTTCGACGGTACTTAAACCAACCTTGCAACTATTTAAAAGATAAAACGCTTGAATATCTCCAAATACTTAATAGCAAAAAAAAACAAAAACACGCCTACTCGTTTCTTTCTTTTCACCAAAAACAAACAAACAAACCAAAATAAAAGGCCTGTTTGTACCTTAAACCAGTAGGACGAGCACAGTATTTCACTTTAAGTACACAGAACTACCTTCATTACTGTGTTCGGAGGCAGTTTCCACCATTTAAATACTTTATATATCATCTACACTGGAATAAGGCGACAGTAAAGTAACCTCTCGTTTATTATCCCCGCCCCCCCCATTTAAAAGTCTTACCAATACTTCAAATACTGTGATAGAATAAAACTATGGTCCCCAAGTACACAACTGCAGTACAAGTACGAATACTAAAAGTCCAAAGGTCGTCGGGTACGTCGTCTTCGAGGTGTTCACAGTCGGAGGAGGGGGAGGCGTCTACTTGCTGCTGCTGCTGCTGCTGTGGTTGTTGTTGTTGTTTTCGTGCAGGTCTCTGTGGAGGATCCAGATGTCCTCGTGCGATTGGTTGCGTTCGTTGATGTTGTTGCGGTAGTTGTTGTCGTTGTTGGTCGGCTTCGTTCTGCCGCTGTTGGCGGCGTTTCTGCTGCGGCCGGAGGGCGTCGAGGCGGAGGCTCGCGTCTGCTGCCCCCTGCTGCTCGGGACGGGGAGCTGCGATTTGGAGCGAGAGCCGGCGCCGGAACGGCGGTCGGCGCTCTGGACGGGCGTCTGGCCGCCGGCGGCGTTGGTGACGGCCTGGAGGGGAACACGGACGGTTTGGTGAGTCGGAGACTATTTATTCCTCTTTTTTTAAATGTTTTTTTTTTTTTACATTCAAAAACACACTCGTTATCTCGTGGTCCTTCATTTAAAAAACGTCTAAATCCACTGAAGTTAAAACCTCATTGTCCGATAGTTTTTTATGATTATTGTCAATTGTTAATTAAATCTTTCTTGTTCTCAGGTCTCTTTTGTAAATGAGAATTAAATAAAAATAATTATATTTAACCATTTCCATACAAACAGGTAATAGTAGTAAACTAAACCACAGTGGTCGGCCAGGTGAGACATCTTTTATGACTATAATCAGACTTTTTACTGATTTATGAAATAGTCCCAGGAGCGTTACAGTAAGAAAACAACTAGAAAGTATTTTTCTTCTTCTTCTCTCCTCACGGATCACATGCGGTAGCAACGGTATATTCATTGGCGCTCGGTCACTTCCTGTCCGCTCACCGGCTGGACGGCGGCTTCCTGCTCGGCCGTGCGGGGGGGCGGGGCTTCACCGGGAGAGCTGGAGAACAGGATCAAGTCGTCTTTGGCCTGAGAGATCTGTGTGGTTGTATAAAAAAAAGAAGGTCATAACAGACAGACACGCAGACAGACAGACAGACAGACAGACAGACAGATAAGACAGACAGACAGACAGACAGATAAGACAGATAGACAGACAGACAGACAGACAGACAAGACAGATAGACAGACAGACAAGACAGATAGACAGACAGACAGACAGACAGACAGACAGACAGACAGACAGACAGACAGACAGACAAGACAGATAGACAGACAGACAGACAGACAGACAGACAGACAGACAGATAAGACAGACAGACAGACAAGACAGACAGATAGACAAGACAGACAGATAGACAGACAGACAGACAGACAGACAGATAAGACAGACAGACAAGACAGACAGACAGACAGACAGACAGACAGATAAGACAGACAGACAGACAGACAGACAGACAGATAAGACAGACAGACAGACAGACAGACAGACAGACAGATAAGACAGACAGACAGACAGACAAGACAGACAGATAGACAAGACAGACAGATAGACAGACAGACAGACAGACATACAGACAGACAAGACAGATAGACAGACAGACAGACAGACAGACATACAGACAGATAAGACAGACAGACAGACAAGACAGACAGACAGACAGACAGACAGATAGACAGACAGACAGACAGACAGATAAGACAGACAGACAGATAAGACAGATAGACAGACAGACAGACAGACAGACAGACAGACATACAGACAGATAAGACAGATAGACAGACAGACACGCAGACACGCAGACACACAGACAGACAGACAGACAGACAGACAGACAGACAGACGTACAGACAGACAGACACGCAGACACACAGACACACAGACAGACAGACAGACAGACAGACAGACAGACAGACAGACACGCAGACACACAGACACACAGACACACAGACAGACAGACAGACAGACAGACAGACAGACAAGACAGACAGACAGACAGACAGACAGACAGACAGACAGACAGACTACCTTGCTGATGTCCGGCTCCGACTTGCTGGAGCACAGGGTCTGCAGCTCTCTGATTAAGTCCGTCTCGTCGTCAGAGAACACAGACAGACCCTCCAGGCCTTCGGGTTCCCTACGAACACACCGCGTTCTGTTTAGTGACTTCACGTTTCGGGGTTTCGGGGGTTAACGATCGTCAAGGGAACACAAACCTCTGGGCGGCGCCGTCGGCGATGAAGCTGACGTCGGTGCTGGACAGCGAACCTGCGAACCGCAAGCGCACGAGCCAATGAAAAGGTGAATATGAACCGGTAAAACATGCTCTGAACTCAGGATGCAGCACATGTTCGGCCCACTAGAGGGCGCTGCACTCCCATCTGTGAAAGCGTCCAGAGCCTCACGTGGTCCCACCCCCCTTTCAAAAGAACCCGGAACACGGTGCGTTCAGGCGTCCCTCGGATTTAGCTTTAGTTAATGTTCCTGTTGACCGGGTCATCGGGGAACCGGTTCAAGTTTATTAATGCTTCTTAACCCTCTCTGCCTCTGTGAGGCTGTGTGGTCTACTTTACATCTGAAGGTCACGGTGCCCCCTGGAGGATCCAGGAGTGCCGTCTTACCCTCTCTGAAGGAACCCCCAGAGCTCCAGCTCAGGGCGGGGCCTCCCTTCTTCCGAGGACTCGTGTTGGATCGCCTCAACTTGCCGCCGTCCCGCCCCTTTCTGGCTCCTCCTCCCTTGTAGGAGCCGATGGCCGACAGAGGGAAGGTCCCGCCCCGAAACTCCAGCAGGTACCGGTCGATCTCTGCAGGAGACGATGAACAAATGTAAATGACGTGGTTCCCTACAGCTGGTGGAACCGCGGCGGCGAGGAACACGCACCGTGCCGAGGCAGAGGGCAGCCCTGGAGGACGGCCTTGTTGACCAGGATGCTGAGGGCGGCTTTCACCACAGCCTGCTGCCCGGCAGACAGGCCGCGGTTGCTAGGAGACGAGTGCTGCGACGGCGAGGAAGAAGAAGAGGAGGAGGAGGAGGAAGAGCAGCGCTTGGCTGTTACCCGCGAGATGACGGCTTCTTCCACGCGCGGGACGACCACGGCGTTCCAGAGCCGAGCCAACCACCTGAACACAGAGAGGTGAACCGCGGTCAGACGAGAATAAAAAGGGTCTTCTTGGGTTTTAATAAAATGTACCATATGGTAGTCAAATAAGTACCTAAAAAACTTTGTATAGTTTGCAAAAAGGTCGTAACAAATTCTAGAGTTTATAAAAAATAAATAAAAAGTACAGTCAAAAAACAAAAATCACAAAAAAAGCCATTTTAAAATTAATATAGTTTGTCAAAAAAGTCATTTAAAAATGTCTTTGTCCAGTATGTCTAAAGAACACTGTTAAAAAAAATCCATAGCAGGTCATCTTAAATGCTATAGAATTTAATTTAAATAAATAATAATAATAATAATAAATGTGCAGGCTCCTCATCATAAACCTGAAATAATCTTTTTTTTAGTTTATAGGTGCAATTTGATGCACAACACGCACACGCACATACACACACACACACACACACACACACACACACACACACACACACACACACACACACACACACACACACACACACACCTGACGACCGCCTGGGTGCTGTTGTTCAGCACCACGGGGCAGGACAGGAAGAGCCGCGGGCCCAGCAGAGCCTCGTGGGTCCCAAGGCGGGACAGGCAGGCGTTGAGCTGCTGCCAGACGAGGCTCACCCACAGCACGCAGCGCTCCATCACGCCGTCAGGTGACCAGACGCCGGTCCCCATCTGGAGGGGGCGGGGGTTTAGAGGAAGGGACACGAGTCTCAGTAGCAGCGTCACCCCCCCCCCCGATGATGCAGGAGTCTGAACCGAGCGGCACCGACCTTGTGGAGCAGCTTCCTGCGGAGGTGCCTTCCCAGGAGGCCGTGCAGCGGCTCGCGGTCCCAGCGCAGCGTCACCCAGCGGAAGTGCTGCTGCAGGCGGAGCTCTGACCCCTGGAGGCGGGGCTTGGACAGCGTCGCAATCAGGAAGCTGCCCTCGCGAAAGCGGTGCGGACCTTGAAGGGTCGAACATTTATTAACAACGAGTTATTCTGCTGTTCATTTTTAATATTTAAATGTTAACATCGGATACTAATCCTGGACAGAACGTGATCTTTTATCTATTTTCTTTTTTTGATTGGACGATGACAACTTCGTGTCTCTTTTTTCCACCACAAATAAGTCCCGTTTTGATATTTTAACGATGCAACATGAGCTCTATACAACGCCGTAGCTGCGTGGTACCGGCGTTGAGGACCAGCGGAGAGGCGGAGCCCCTGTTGTCCAGGCTGTGGCAGAGGTCTCCCAGCAGGCCCGTGAGGGAGGAGGCCTTCTCCAGTCCCTCCAGCAGCACCACCACACTGGGACCAGTGCGACCGCCCGGAGGCCCGGAGCCCGCCGCCGGAACCAGGAAGCCTGAGAGAGAGAGAGAGAGAGAGAGAGAGGGGAGAGAGAGAGAGAGAGAGAGAGAGAGAGAGAGAGAGAGAGACGCCTTCAGCCTGATCAATAACTCATGACACATATACAATGCGTTTACATTATATGGTTATACGGTTGTTTACTGATATGTAGACATTATTTTCTTTTTGTGGTGTCGGAGGACAAACGACGCACCATCCAAATCATTATGACTAATTTTCTCCAAAAAAAAGTGTGCACGTGTGTGTGTGTGTATGTGTGCGCACGTGTGTGTGTGTGTGTGTGTGCGTGCACGTGTCCGTCCCTACCACAGGCCACAAAGGTCTCCAGCAGCGTCTCCTTGGTCAGGCTCTCCTCCACCTCCACCCTCACCACGTCACAGCTGAGCCCGCCCATCTCCTGCTTGGACTGGGGGAGAGAGAGAGAGAGAGAGAGAGAGAGAGGGAGCGAGAGAGAGAGGAAGAGAGAGAGAGAGAGAGAGAGGGAGAGAGAGAGAGAGAGAGAGAGAGGGGTAAGACGGGAGCACGTTGTCATGGAAACAAAGAAAGTCGACTCCTACTACTTCCACTAGTGAGGAGCATTTCAATGAGCAGAGAGGAGAGCTCCGCTGTTTAAACGTCAGTGTGACATGTGAAGGTGTAAAGGTGGAGGTGTGAAGGTGTAAAGGTGGAGGTGTAAAGGTGTAAAGATGGAGGTGTAAAGGTGTAAAGATGGAGATGTAAAGGTGGAGGTGTGAAGGTGTAAAGGTGGAGGTGTAAAGGTGTAAAGATGGAGGTGTAAAGGTGGAGGTGTGAAGGTGTAAAGGTGGAGGTGTAAAGGTGGAGGTGTAAAGGTGTAAAGATGGAGGTGTAAAGGTGTAAAGATGGAGATGTAAAGGTGTAAAGGTGGAGGTGTAAAGGTGTAAAGATGGAGGTGTAAAGGTGGAGGTGTAAAGGTGTAAAGATGGAGTTGTAAAGGTGGAGGTGTAAATGTGGAGGTGTAAAGGTGTAAAGATGGAGGTGTAAAGGTGGAGGTGTGAGGGTGTAAAGGTGTAAATGTGTAAAGGTGGAGGTGTAAAGGTGGAGGTGTAAAGGTGTAAAGATGGAGGTGTAAAGGTGGAGGTGTAAAGGTGTAAAGATGGAGGTGTAAAGGTAGAGGTGTAAAGGTGTAAATATGGAGATGTAAAGGTGTAAAGGTGGAGGTGTAAAGGTGTAAAGATGGAGGTGTAAAGGTGGAGGTGTGAAGGTGGAGGTGTAAATGTGTAAAGGTGGAGGTGTGAAGGTGTAAAGGTGGAGGTGTAAAGGTGGAGGTGTAAAGGTGTAAATGTGTAAAGGTGGAGGTGTAAAGGTGGAGGTGTAAAGGTGTAAAGATGGAGGTGTAAAGGTGGAGGTGTAAAGGTGTAAAGATGGAGGTGTAAAGGTAGAGGTGTAAAGGTGTAAAGATGGAGATGTAAAGGTGTAAAGGTGGAGGTGTAAAGGTGTAAAGATGGAGGTGTAAAGGTGGAGGTGTGAAGGTGGAGGTGTGAAGGTGGAGGTGTAAATGTGTAAAGGTGGAGGTGTGAAGGTGTAAAGGTGGAGGTGTAAAGGTGTAAAGGTGGAGGTGTGAAGGTGGAGGTGTAAATGTGTAAAGATGGAGGTGTAAAGGTGGAGGTGTGAAGGTAGAGGTGTAAAGGTGTAAAGATGGAGGTGTAAAGGTGGAGGTGTAAAGGTGTAAAGATGGAGGTGTAAAGGTGTAAAGATGGAGATGTAAAGGTGGAGGTGTGAAGGTGTAAATGTGGAGGTGTAAAGGTGTAAAGATGGAGGTGTAAAGGTGGAGGTGTAAAGGTGTAAAGATGGAGGTGTAAAGGTGGAGGTGTGAAGGTGTAAATGTGGAGGTGTAAAGATGGAGGTGTAAAGGTGGAGGTGTAAAGGTGTAAAGATGGAGGTGTAAAGGTGGAGGTGTAAAGATGGAGGTGTAAAGGTGTAAAGATGGAGGTGTAAAGGTGTAAAGATGGAGGTGTAAAGGTGGAGGTGTGAAGGTGTAAATGTGGAGGTGTAAAGGTGTAAAGATGGAGGTGTAAAGGTGGAGGTGTGAAGGTGGAGGTGTGAAGGTGGACTTGGTGGACACACCTTGACACAGCGGGCGACCAGACTGGCGATGGGTTCCTCACAGCTGCCCTCAAGGCCATGAAAGATGAGGGTTCCATACTGTTCCACCTGGAGGGGGGGGGGGGGGGGGAGAGAGAGAGAGAGAGAGAAAAGGGGGAGAGAGACACAGAGAGAGAGAGAGAGAGAGAGGTTTACTAATCTCTTCTCGTTCATTTCCAACACTCCTTTAACTGAATGAGATGATGAACGTGTGTCCGTGTCAGTCGTCGTAAACTTGTGACGGTAAACAACACGTCTGGTTATTGATCAACTGGATCAAACGCGTTGCAGCACCAAACTTTCT
Source organism: Cyclopterus lumpus (assembly GCF_009769545.1). Lineage (NCBI taxonomy): Eukaryota > Metazoa > Chordata > Actinopteri > Perciformes > Cyclopteridae > Cyclopterus > Cyclopterus lumpus. Next base: position 3,059,100 of record NC_046971.1, on the reverse strand, counting down.
ATAAATAAAAAAACCGTTGCCACGGCGACGATCTAAACTGAGACACACTCGCTGTGGATTAAAGCTTAAATATAACGTCATGAAGAGGTGTGATTCAGAAACATTGAACAGACACGACAGACACATATATATATATATATATATATATATATATATATAAATATATATATATATATATATATATCTGTATATATATATATATCTGTGTGTATATATATATATCTGTGTGTATATATATATATCTGTATATATATATATATATATATATATGTCAAATGTAAATTTCTCGTCTGGTTTTCCCCTCCACAGCCAGCACACTGCAGCTTTAATCCTCCCTTTCCTTTCATCCCTCACTCACTTCATCTCTCTCTCTCTCTCTCTTTACCATCCCCCCCCCCCCCCTCTATTTGTTGACATCTTACTCATCGAAGCCCTCGCAGTCCTTTGTTGTGTGTTTGTTGCGTACCAGACGGACGTAGTTGTGCAGCAGCGGCAGCGGGAAGAGGTGTTCCAGAGCCAACTCATCGAGACACGACTCAGACAGACCTGCACACACACACACACACACACACACACACACACACACACACATTAAATCCTGCAACCCGCACAGCTCCATCTCCTCCGTCACGCGGCTGCAGACCTTCAAGGAAACCGTAGTGTTGTTTTTTTAATGAACATTTCTTTCTTCTTAGTTCCTTTCTAAGTGTGTAAGTGGAAGTTCACAGGATGTCACCTGGAAATAACTATTCAAAGTAATTTAGCACTAATTAGAGAGAAAACCTCTAATTACTTCCAATTAATTGTCATATTAATCCAGAGAGTGTTTTAGTCACTGAACACAGAGAAATTATTAATTTGTTATGACCTATGCATACATATATTTCCACATGGGGAGTAAAGTTTGCAATGATAAGTGGATATCTTCTTCTTAAAGACTGGGAGGAGGCGGAGACTTGGAGGAGGGGGCGGAGTCTGGGAGGAGGAGGGTTGTCCAACCAGAGCTTAAGGATTGGAAAGTCCTCTTAGCTGACAACCATCTCCATCCATGAAAGATATTAATAGCATTTAGTAAATTATGATCCATTTAGAGTCAGAAAGACCATAAAGCAGGGTGTGCTTTAGGGCGGGGCTACAAGGTGATTGACAGGTCGCTACCAGGGCTTCTTCTTTAACTCTTTCACAGCGTGTTTTAATGTTCATGACAGTTAATTGTAACATTTCTGGAGACCTAAATATAATCGCAATCCTTTTAGTGTCACTGATGGTTGAACATAAACAAGATGGCTACAATGTTACACAATGAGGCACCACGGCCATCTGTTGTTATTTGTTTGTATGCAGTTGATGCAGCAACACCGTGTGTTTGGATCTAAACATACAATTATATAATGCACATGCAGTACTTCTATTTTTAAATTGTTCTTAGGACAGTGTTAATTTTAAATTAGGCTGATTATTATTCTATTTATTCATATATATTCAAATGTTCTGGCCTAAATGTTCCTTGCCGGCGGTGTGACTCAGATCGCCCACGTCACAAACAGAAATCTGAGAGTCCCTTTAATGTTGTGATCCGTGACGGTTCTGGCTCTGGTTC
>NC_046971.1:3040000-3052500 GCF_009769545.1 Cyclopterus lumpus | reverse complement strand
CCATCTATATAGCTAACCATCCATCCATCTATATATCTAACCATCCATCCATCTATATAGCTAACCATCCATCTATATAGCTAACCATCCATCCATCCATCTATATATCCAACCATCCATCCATCTATCTATCTAACCATTCATCCATCTATATAGCTAACCATCCATCTATATATCTAACCATCCATCCATCTATATAGCTAACCATCCATCTATATATCTAACCATCCATCCATCCATCCATCTATATATCCATCCATCCATCCATCCATCTATATATCCAACCATCCATCCATCTATCTATCTAACCATCCATCCATCTATATAGCTAACCATCCATCTATATATCTAACCATCCATCCATCCATCCATCTATATATCCATCCATCCATCCATCTATATATCTAACCATCCATCCATCTATATATCTAACCATCCATCTATCTATATATCTAACCATCCATCTATCTATATAGCTAACCATCCATCCATCCATCTATATATCTAACCATCCATCCATCCATCTATATATCTAACCATCCACCCATCTATATATCTAACCATCCATCTATCTATATATCTAACCATCCATCCATCTATATATCTAACCATCCATCCATCCATCTATATATCTAACCATCAATCCATCCATCTATACATCTAACCACCCATCTATATATCTAACCATCAATCCATCCATCTATATATCTAACCATCAATCCATCCATCTATATATCTAACCATCCATCCATCCATCTATACATCTAACCATCCATCTATATATCTAACCATCAATCCATCCATCTATACATCTAACCACCCATCTATATATCTAACCATCAATCCATCCATCTATACATCTAACCACCCATCTATATATCTAACCATCCATCCATCCATCTATACATCTAACCATCCATCTATATATCTAACCATCAATCCATCCATCTATACATCTAACCACCCATCTATATATCTAACCATCAATCCATCCATCTATACATCTAACCACCCATCTATATATCTAACCATCCATCCATCCATCTATATATCTAACCATCCATATGTCTAACCTGTTGAACCCATAAATAAACTATGTGTGTGTGGCCAGTCTTGTGGACTAAATGAAGACAATTGCACGTCCCCATAACAGAAATCATTACATTGTTGCCAGGTTAAGGAACAAGTTAGTCTGGTTAGGGTTCAAGTAAGCCGACTGTGTGTGACAGCATGCCTGTTGGACATCCCCACTCTAAAAATAACACTGAGATCAGATATTACACCACTGCACATTCCCCAGCTGGTCCTGGGCATCGCGTTAATGGCACACACACACACACACACACACACACACACACACACACACACACTAATTCCTAATGAGAGCTGGAAGATAAATCTGAAATCAGACGGCAAACTTCAGCGCCGGTAAAGCTTCACCGTCTGCAGTCTGTTCCACGAAGCCACCGGCCGACGTGGTGACTGGACCCAGCAGACAGACACTCTGCACCCCCCCACCCGAACACCCAGCACGGGTCCCGGAATTACCGCTCGTATTTCACATGCGGGAGGTCACCCCATAGGTGTCACTTTTGCATAAACCTAATCCAAGATACTTAATATGCAGCACGCGTGCAGCATTAATTAAAAAGGCGCGGCCCGCTCGGCTTCTTCAAACATTTTAGACTTTTTTTTCTTTCTTCATTACATCCCGACAGCAATCAATAAATCAATAAATCAAGAATAAGAAAAAAGAAAAGAAAGAAAAAGGATCCGGTATCTGTAACGATAGCCACATTGGTTTTGTGTGTGGGAGAGGGAGGGGCTTATGCTGCTCGCTAATATCTGGGTTGAAGAACGTTGATTATGAGGATATTTCTACCTTTTTAACTAGACCTCTGCTCCGCCCCCCCTATGATGTAACAACATGTGTGTGTGCAGTCAGGTGCCGGGACCGGAAGACCCCCCCCCTGTGAGCTCACCTGCTGTGGCCGTGGGCGGCAGCATAATGTAAAGGTGTGAATCCGTTGTCGTCCGGGACGTCGGCGGGCGATCCCGAGGACAGCAGCAGCTCCACGCACTCTGACGGAGACACAACACAACACCATCAGGTCAGCTGGAGGAGACACAACACAACACCATCAGCTGGAGGAGACAACGACATGATCAAAGGTCCATAGTCATCTCCGCATTCGACTCCCACCTTTGCCGTGAGTTTTAGCAAAAGGCTTTTTAAACTCCGCCAATATTTCTGTGGCAGTGGGGTGTGGTTAGACTCAGCTGTAGAGTGGGTGGAGCGGGGGTGTGGCTCAGGGAACAGTGCCGGAATGATGTCTGATCAGCCTCAGCTGGGGCTGAGGGTTAATCAGCCTCAGCTGGGGTTAATCTGTCTCTCTTCCCAATAAAGAGCAGGAGGGACTGAGAGGCGAGAGGGAGAGCGAGGAGCGTCACCGAGCCTGTATGTGTGTTTGTTGGTAAGAAAAGCATTTTGGAACTACCTCAAGCTGTGTGCTGCCTCTGTGCAAGTCCGCGACTCACCGGGTAACAGGGAAACCTGTTACAATTTCTAAATATTTACCCTCCGGTATAAAAGCACAGTAACCAGTTAACTTGAAAAAAATAAAATAAATGGGCGGACATTTTGGTTTCTTCCTGCTTTTCAGAAAAGTCCGATGACAGAAAACATTTCATTCAGCTGACGCTTTCATCCAAAGCGACTTACAGAGTACATCAAGTGCATCGTGTACATCAAGACCTCGGGTACGAAGGAATATATATCCCGCGTTGGCCCTGCTGATGCCCCGCCCCCCCTCCTCTCTACCTCCTTCTGTTTCATGGATTGGAGTTCCATTCATACATTGTCATATTCATGTAATGTGTTTATGTAACTTTGTAACTCTGTTCATCTGGTCACATGACATCTATTCTTCTGTCCATCCGGGGAGAGGGATCCTCCTCTGTTGCTCTCCTGAAGGTTTCTTCCCTTTTTTCCCTGTGAAAGGTTATTTTTGGGGAGTTTTTCCTGATCCGATGTGAGGTCAAAGGTCAGGGATGTCGTATGTGTACAGATTGTAAAGCCCTCTGAGGGGACTTTGTGATCTGTGATATTGGGCTATACACAATAAACTGAATTGAAATTGAATAGGAAAACATATAAGGAAACTCTTGGTACAAATAAATATTGACTGTGTGTGTGTGTGTGTGTGTGTGTAGATTCCCCCATAATCCCTCAGCACAGCTGCCCTTCAGCTGCATTAGTCGTGTTTTCGGATCAACGCTCTTCGACTTTAGTGTTACTAAACACCTCAGCGGGAGTGTGAGTGTGTGTGTGTGTAAATGGGTGTACATACATTATTTATTCTCTGTGTGTGTGTGTGTGTGTGTGTGTGTGTCAGCTGAACGAGCATGGAGGCTACAACCCCGGACGACGGTCCATCTCTCTCAGTGGCAGCCGACATGAAGCTCCTCAGCTTTATTTAAACGTGTTTCCATGTTGACGTGCAGCTGTGCAGATTCTGCACAAGGGAAATATTCAACTGTACGAAAGTAAAACAGAGCAGTGAAAAGTGGGCGTGTTTCTTTTTTAAAGGGGCGTGGCCTCGTCTTTTGGGTGTGCTCCATTCAGAATAAGGCCTAATTCAGAATGGATATAAACCAGTTCAATATCAGGACGCGGTCATATCTGTAATTAAAGTATAATATTAGTGTTAAACGTAGCGAGCAGTTAACCATCAGTCATGATATTCAACCCTGAAATGTGGAAAAGGGCAACGACTAAATGAGTGAAAGAGAAACCTCTCCTTCGAGGAGGCGTATTATCGACGTAAACCATTGATCTGCTGTGTGTGTGTGTGTGTGTGTGTGTGTGTGTGTGCGTGTGCCATTGTCACCACGTCACACCTGAGAAACGTTCCTGTGGAGCAGGTTAGTCCTGCAGCCGTAAATCAACCTCTACTCATCTCGTTCATCTAGAAACAAAAGGTGCAGCCGGGTGAGAGATGAGCTGCGGACGGACACGGAGATGCACGATCGCGCACACACACGATATTTATACATACGCCGCGAGCTAGCTTAACGTGCAGTGAAATGCTGTGAGTGTGTGTGTGTGTGTGTGGATATCTATTAAAGTATTAATAGATCGACTTTGTAATCATTAACCCGGTGGCGTCTAATGATGCTTGTATATTTTATTCATGTCGCACAACAACTCGATCCGAGTGAGGCCTTTGTTTGTAGTTGGGTGTATCAGCCTCTCTCTCTCTGATCGATCAATACAGATCAATACAGATCAATACAAGCCTCCGGGCGTTCCTAGAAGACGATGCTCTTTAGAATCATCCGGTCAACCGACCGAAAGCACAGGCGGGGGTTCAACTCCCACCGGGCTCATGGACGCTCAGAAATCGGTGCTATATATATAAAAAATAATATTATATATATATATATATATATTATTTTTTATATATATATACATATATTATATATTATATTTTATATATATAATATATTATATATACTGTATATAATATATATATATATATATATATATATATATATATATATATATATATATATATATATATTTAAATCCCTCAAATATTCCCCTTCCCTGTGGAATGCGTCACAGGAAGAAATAAGACGCTCTGAACTCACTGGGACTTTAAATATGGCGACGCTAATTAAAAACCAGCATGGTATTAATGAGATGTCGGTTACCTGAGTGTCCATTCTGAGCAGCAGCAAACAAGGCAGCGGTGTGGTTGTGGTAGAGGTCTTGGTCGAGAAGAATGGGCGTGTTCTCCGTGGAGTCGGTGGAGTCGGTGGGAGTAGTAGTAGAAGTAGTGGTGGTGGTGGTGGTGGTGGTGGTGGTGGTGGTGGTCGGGTCTGGTTGGTTAAGCAGCATAGACAATAAAGTGACATTTCCCTGGGAAGCAGCTTGGGGGAGGAGGGAGCGCCCGCCGTCCAGGGCAGCAGGCCCTCCGCCGCCGAGAGAGGAGACTACGGAGGGACACCAGCCTGCAAGGGGGAGGAGGAGCAGGAGCAGCACAGGTTAGACGAGGAGGAGGAGGCGGAGGAGGAGGAGGAGGAGGAGGAAGCAGCTTCTAGAAGTGCTGAGCATGGGAGAGCGAGGGCGTGAGAAGGTGGAGGGGTTGGTAGGGTGAGGAGAAGCACACGTCAGTTCCACTCATACTGTAGTTCGGTCTGTAGGAGGAATTAAAATAATAAACTCTACCAGTCTGTGCAAGCTCATGCTGAGCATTTATTAATAATAATAATATCATCTATCTCTTATTCTAGTGGTGATTCCAAAAGTTTAAAACAATGCCACGTCGGGCTGAATTCAAGTATAGTAAATATCTACATTTCTTTTTTTTATTTCTTGGGACATATTTATTTAGTTTTTGGGTACATTTTTATATAAAATTGTCTACATTTAGGGAAATATGTTTATAAGAAATGAGGCAAAAATATATCCACGATATCTCAAATCGTTCATGTTATCCGTACCTTAATTAATTTACGCTTGTACACATTTATTTTGTGTTTATTTATTTAGCATCAGCTGAGATTGGGGGGGAGGGAATGTTTATAAATAATAAGACAAATTATTTTATCCATTTATTCGTGTTTCTTGTACGTATTTATTTAGTAATGTTTCGTGTACATAAAGCATGGACTTCATTTGGGGGATATTTATATAAAAAAATATTGGGAACAAATCTAATAATGTAATAACAGTATAATAATGTTTGTTGTACATATTTCAATTTTTCTACTATTCTATACATACATTTTAAATTAAAACCCATAATTCCCATGTTTGTTTTTTTTATGGCTGATTATTACACATAATTGTATTATTATTTCTGATGTATGAGCCGTCTTTGAACACTTTGGGATCACCACTAGAGAATTAATGAAGTTTTATTAATACTTTACTACTCAAGCTGGTGAACATTAACCCACATTAAATGGAATAATAAAAAAAAGGGATATGGATGTCCAATCAGCGTTGAAGATAAATGCAGTTGATTGATTTCCTGTCAACTGGTTGAATGAACTAAAACAATAAATAAAGATTCCATCATTTATAAAGCTTGTTACTTTGAGTCAAAATATGCACGGTCGTGTGCAATGCATCCTGGGACATGTAGGCAAATGAGAGACTTAACGTTTTGCCTCAATCTACGACATTGGACATCCCACAAAATGTGGTAATTAAACCCTTGAAAAAGGGGAAAACAACTTTATAATAATTGAATGTGCTCGATCGGGATAAAACATCCCAAACAGACGCTCTGATGAAATGTGATTTAAAATCAGCTGCAGCCACAATATTAAAAAGGGAATAGAAACACAGACGTTAGTATTACTTACAACAAACAAACAAGACTCACCAATCTAACATGCTAACAGCTAGAGATGATGCCTTTTAACGGGCAGTAAATAAATTATTAAATAAGTTATATTAAAAAAAAAAGAAAAAGTGCCGCAAGAGATTCTCAAGGACGTAAAACGTCTTTTTTCCAGACAAATCATAATCAAGACAATCTACAAAAAAAAATAAAAAATTCTGCAAGTAACTACAGGAAATACAAACGCTCACATTTACACAGACGGATGAAAACAATGGAGGCGTTAATGGAAGCTAAAGGAAGTGCAGGAGGAGGAGGTGGTGGTGGTGGTGGGGTGGGCATGCTGCTGGAGGGAGGAGGAGGAGGGGAGGAGGAAGAGGACAGAGCAGCCTCTGGCACCAGCTTCAGAGAGGATAAGGGGGGTTACTGGTGGGAAGACCCGACGCCACCAGTCCGACTACTCGAAGGCGGCGTGAACATCTGCTTCGCGCCGAGGGACGGGCTAACCCTCGCGGCGGCTAGTTAGAGCCAACGCGGGAGACTAAAAGGAGGCCCGGAGGGTGTATTAAGGGCAGAGGAGGAGGAGATGGGGGGATGAGTAGAGAGAGAATGCAGTCAGTGACATTAAACTGAACTGACCCCTGCTTCGCATTCCTGTGGCTAGCTTTGCCTGTGACCTGATCGCTACGCTAAGCTACGCTAAGCTACGCCAGCGCCGTGGAAAGACAGTGGAAGAAAAGAGGCAGCGGGGAGGATCTGGAGTGAGACGGCGCGCAGAGGAGCCTCTTTACCTGATGCTGTTGCCAAGGGGCTGCCCGCTGAGGCTCGGGGGCTACGGGAGGATGGAGCGCTAATGGAGGAGGAGGTGGAGGGGGAGTTTATGGAGGAGGGGCTACTGACAGTGGTGGCGGCGCTGATGACGGGGGGGCACTCTGCGCATGCTGCCGCCGGCTGCCGCTGGGGGCCCCGGCCGGAGCGCGAATGGGGGCAGGCACCCACCTGAGAGGCCGTCAGGGCTGGGACCAGGTCCAGGGCGGGTTTGGGCGGCAGCTGGGGGGTGGCGGGTTTGAGCCCGGCCCCGGGGGAGCGGCCGCCGTCCCCCGGGCCCTTGATGGGTGGATGAGGAGGAGATGGGGTCTGGGAGAGCCCCGGCTTTTTGGGAGGGATAGGGGGCGGGTTCCCCCGGTCGATCCTGGCCACCGTGGGCGACTTGATGCCGATGGGGTGGCTCAGGCGGCCGGAGAAAGGCCCCCCCTCGGAGGCGGAGTGGGGCAGGCCCGGGCGCAGCGATCCTCCCGCCGGCGGGCTGGTGAACCGCGAGAGGACCTGCGTGACGGTGTGCCGCGCTTGCTGCTTGGCGGCGAAGTTGTCCCGGTTGGCCGGGGTCGGGGAGAGGTCGCGGGCCGGGGGGCTCTGGGACGCCGTGCCGTTTTGGTCCTGTTCCTGGAACTTGTAGCGGGCCGCCTGGACGCGGGGGCTGACCCCGCTGGGCAGGCCGTGCGGGGCCTGGCCCTCCGAGCCGTTCTCCGTCTGCGCCAGACCCCCCGAGCTGCTGTGGACGATCCCCCGGCCGCCGGTCTTCGGCAGACTCAGGCCCGCGTAGTTGGCGGGGGTCGGTTTGACGGGGGTGCTGAGCGGGTTCTTCTTGGGACCCTCAACCTCGGCGGGGGGCGGGTCCGTCTGGCAGGACGCCGTTCGAGAGCTTATGGGCTCCGTGGCTACGGAAACGGACGTCACAGCCGGCGGTGTGGGTGGCGTGACGGCGGCGGCGGCTTCCGCTCCGGCGGCGGGCCGGGCGCCATCCTTCCCGTCGCCCTGTTCAGTCCTGAGCTGCTCCACCTGCTGCCGCAGACTCTGGCTCTCGCCCTCCTCGCGGCCTAGCCTGGCGCGCAGCTGCTCGCGCTCCGTGTCGAACTCCGACAGCTGCTTCTCCATCTTGGCCTCCATCTGCTGGCCGCGCTGCCGCTCGGCGCCCAGCTCCCCGTGCAGCCGGCCGGCGGCGCGGCCGTCCTCGTCCAGGCGGGCCTGGAGCTCGTCGAAGCGCTGCGACTCCTCCACCACGCGCGTGGCGAGCTGCTTGCACTCGCGCACCAGCATCATGACGATGTGCTTGTTCTTCTCGCGCTCGTCCTTCAGCTGCGCCGTCAGCTTGCGGTGGTCCTGCTCCAGACTCTGCAGCTGCAGCTTCTCCATCTCCAGCTGCGGGGAAGGAAAGAAAAGATGGCGTCAGGCGATCGGCGAGAGATCGATGCCACGCATGGAAATCACACAAAAGACATCAGCTTCCATCTGGTGATGAAGGTCAACGTCGTCATCGTCATCATCGTCGTCGTCCTCGTCGTGATGCAACAAAATTCAGTGGAGGAACAAATACAATTCTCATGACATGGCCGACAATATTCACTTAAAAAAATGTAACAAATCGTCAATTTCACAATCGACTCTTTGTCTATATAAAATAAACTGAATTGAAATAGTTTAATTCATTTACACACTAATGTGAAGACTTTTCTCCACTTTAAATTAAAATACCAAAAAGATTCATTGGCAAAAAATACCTCAACGAATTAAATTGATGACAATATTTGACATTTAAAATGCTATTTTGAAACACATTTTAAATGGTTATCCGTGCAAGACTAAAGAAATAAATAATCAAATGTGACAGGAACAGCCACAGCTGTTTTCCCCTTCGGAAAGATAAAAAAGTAAAAAAGTAGGTCGAACGACCTCAACAACAGATATCAAACACGTCACAGCTTTTTAAAATGTATTTTAAAGCTGTTTTTGCACAACAATGTTTTCCAGAGGAGCGAAAAAACGAGCCGGATGAATCAAAAAGGAGCTCGATGGCACCGAGACGGCAGCCGATATTTACATAATTATATATTTAATCCTCCCGGGCGGCTCAGGAGGTAAGAGTTTGGATTTTATCTCTCGTCGAAGCTCCCGCCCTCCATATCTTGTTTTTTTTTATGGTCTGTTTGACTCTAAATGACCATAATTTACTAAATGAACATCACGCTGTATTGAAGAAGACTTGAAACTAGAGATTGAGACCAAAAACTAATGTTTACAATGTTTACTGAGGGAATAAATCAAGAGAAGTAGAGTCATTTATATAGACTTCTATACAACCAGAGGAGTCGCCCCCTGGTGGTCAGTAGAGAGAATGCAGCTTTAACACATGAAGCATAGACTTCTATACGACCAGAGGAGTCGCCCCCTGGTGGTCAGGAGAGAGAATGCAGCTTTACCACATGAAGCATAGACTTCTATACAACCAGAGGAGTCGCCCCCTGGTGGTCAGTAGAGAGAATGCAGCTTTAACACATGAAGCATAGACTTCTATACGACCAGAGGAGTCGCCCCCTGGTGGTCAGGAGAGAGAATGCAGCTTTAACACATGAAGCATAGACTTCTATACAACCAGAGGAGTCGCCCCCTGGTGGTCAGTAGAGAGAATGCAGCTTTAACACATGAAGCATAGACTTCTATACGACCAGAGGAGTCGCCCCCTGGTGGTCAGGAGAGAGAATGCAGCTTTAACACATGAAGCATAGACTTCTATACAACCAGAGGAGTCGCCCCCTGGTGGTCAGGAGAGAGAATGCAGCTTTAACACATGAAGCATAGACTTCTATACAACCAGAGGAGTCACCCCCTGGTGGTCAGTAGAGAGAATGCAGGTTTTAAAATACTTCCGCACTCTGCTTCCCTCTTTAGAAGTGGAGGTTGCTGCCTGGTCGGTGGCCTTGAGGCTCCCTGAGCTCCTTGAAACATCTGAATAAAGTTTAGAAGGCGTCAGCTGGCGTCGGGGCAGAAGAGAGCGGCTTGTTCAGCCACCGTGGAGAATCGAGGCCGACGATTGGTTGGTCTTCGTTCATGCTCACGAACCCATCCGGAGAGAGAGTTGCATCCAACGGCCCGAGAAGGCATGGATAATTCAACAGCTCGAGTGGAAACGCAGGGATAAAGATAGCATGGCCGATCCGGCTGAAACGCAGTCTACCCGGCAACCCGAAGATCCCCTGAGCCCGCAGAGCGTGCGTCTTATATGTTGTCGCTGTTGCGACGGTTCCCACAAAGCCGTTGTTGACCAGTTGGGTCGGTTTACTCTATAGAGGGGAACCCGGATCTCCTTCTTTTAGCACCGTGTTCAGGGGGTCGAATGAAGTTAGAACGAGGTCAACGTCGGCTCACGAGGAGCCAAACCGGAGTATTGATCGTGGTCCGGAGTTAACGGTTCTTCTATCGGTACTTTAGAAGTCAGGGAGTGAGACGAGTGGGTTTTTGGATCGCTTCCTTAAGGAAGACCATGAAGCAAAGTCGGTTCTTTTCTTTAATTGTCTTTTTTTAAGCTCTAACATTGTAAATCAAAAAATAACCAATAAAAAGTATTGATAAAGAACCAATCATATATATATATTTGTATGAATTATATTAATATATATACATATATATTAATATATGTCATATATATATTAATATATATACATATATATTAATATATGTCATATATATATTAATATATATATATATATATATTAATATATATATATATATATATATAATTCATACATATATATGAATTATATTAATGATATATATATATATATATGAATATGATATATATCATAGATATATATATATATATATCATTCATATAGGAGCTCACGTGTGGAAAAAAATCATGTTGTCGTACGGAAGAAGAAAATGAAGTTTTTTGCATGACGGAGAAATATGCAAATTAGCAAATGAGCTCATTAGCTGTAGCTACAATCTGGTCGAGTGCATCAAAAGGTGACGTTTACGTTTTAACTGCACATGGTTCCCTTTTTTAAATAAAGAGATTCTCCCATTGTGTCCTCATCACAGTGAGAGCTGTAATCAATCTTATGACGAGGGGGCAGTTGGTGGAGTTGAGCGGATTAAAGTAGATCCCCGTGGATCCCCGTGGATCCCCGTGCCGCGGCGCAAATGTCACGGCTCAAAAAAGATATTAGAAAAGATTTGACCGGCGGCTTCGTGTCTTTTTTAGTCGGTAGTTTAAAACCGTTTTGGCTCACGTGTGAAAGTGTATGGGTGAATCATCGGCTGTGTGTGTGTGTGTGTGTGTGTGTGTGTGTGTGTGTGTGTGTGTGTGTGTGTGTGTGCGTGCGCGTCCTGTCCCTGAACTCTGTTACGCTAACGGAGACAATGTAGTTTAAAGACATGGATGTGCTCAGACACGCCTTCTTCCTCCGAGTCGTGTGTAAATAAACACAATCTGTGGTCGATGTAAACACTTCCTGTATCTACGGTCATCAGAATGAACTGAATTCACACAAGGTCACAAGGTCACAAGGTCACAAGGTCAAATGAGGCATTTTGTAAAATAAATTAAATTAAAATGCTGCAAAGCATTAAAAATGTGAGATAAATATCTCAAGTCCCATCGAAGCAGGCGGACGCACTCCTTCGTATCCTGGTGACTTCACTGTTACTTCATTCACCAATTAAACCCAAATCCAGGTTTTAAACTGAGAACATTTATCTCATTTTGAGTATTTTACTTTTTCTTTTTTTTTAAAGAGAATCAGTAAAAAGCTTTCTTCCTAAATGAGTATATCTAGACCGAACCACTAATAAATTAAATCAAGAAAATAAAAACAATTTAGAATTATTTTTCTTCAAAAAACAAAAAAAAATCAATTAATTTAATTGTAGAAAAAAAACTAATTGATTTATCAATTAATCCTCCTCCTCCTCCTTCTTCTCCCCCCCCTCCTCCTCCTCCTCCTTCCTCTTCCCTATCCACCCTCCTCCTTCTCCTCCTTCTACTCCTCTTCCCTTCCATATCCCTCCTCCTCCTCCTCCTCCTCCTCCCTTCCATATCCCTCCACCTCCTCCTCCTCCTTCTACTCCTCCTCTTCCCTTCCATATCCCTCCTCCTCCTCCTTCTACTCCTCTACCCTTCCATATCCCTCCTCCTCCTCCTCCTCCTTCTACTCCTCTTCCCTTCCATATCCCTCCTCCTCCTCCTCCTCCTCCTTCTACTACTCCTCCTCTTCCCTTCCATATCCCTCCTCCTCCTCCTCCTTCTACTACTCCTCCTCTTCCCTTCCATATCCCTCCTCCTCCTCCTCCTCCTCCTTCTACTCC
>NC_046971.1:2952500-3035000 GCF_009769545.1 Cyclopterus lumpus | reverse complement strand
AAGCTGCATTCTCTCTACTGACCACCAGGGGGTGACTCCTCTGGTTGTATAGAAGTCTATGCTTCATGTGTTAAAGCTGCATTCTCTCTCCTGACCACCAGGGGGCGACTCCTCTGGTTGTATAGAAGTCTATGCTTCATGTGTTAAAACTGCATTCTCTCTCATGACCACCAGGGGGCGACTCCTCTGGTTGTATAGAAGTCTATGCTTCATGTGTTAAAGTTGCATTCTCTCTACTGACCACCAGGGGGCGACTCCTCTGGTTGTATAGAAGTCTATGTATATTCAAGGATAGCTGCATTGCCCTCGCTAACCAGACGCCATGGAACACTAAACCTTACATTTCATTGGCTCAGACATTTCAGGGTTAATAAGGTTTAAATGAGATGTTTACCCACTGCTTACTGCAGGCCGGGTATTGCATTGACAACAGTAATACTATAGTATTTACAAGTGCAGCCGTGGTGTGAGACCTCAGTATTATTAGCCTCAACCTTTACAGGCATGCTGCACTCCGTAGGGGGGGGGGGGGGGGGGGGGGGGGTGGGGTGGGGAGGGGGGGAAGCGTAGGACAGATGAGAGTTGAAGCCCAGAGGACCAGAAGAAGAGGCCCTCCAAAGCGTCTCCATCGGACTCCATTCATGACTGAATGTCAAGTCAGTGGCCGCCTGCCAATATCCAGCTCCGAGACCCAAAAGAACACACACACACACACACACACACTACAGAGCGCACAATAAATATACGTTGCTCTTTATGGAGCATGACGTCGACCCCACACACACCCATTAGGAAACTAGATGGAGAAAGAAAAGTGTTTTAATAAATAAAAACTCTGATGAGACGCTCTCTGTAATAGGGGTCTGGTTCCAAACGGACACTCTTCATCAGTTCCCTGCTTCAGTCTGCCAGCAGCCGATTGTGTGTGTGTGTGTGTGTGTGTGTGTGTGTGTGTGTGTGTGTGTGTGTGTGTGTGTGTGTGTGTTTTATAGGTGACTACCGAGGTTCAAATCAAGGACACTTCATTCCAATCCATTAAGGACGAGGACAACGCCAGAAAGTTAACGGACGTTCCAAAAAAGAAAAAATTACCACAATTTCTTCTCGATGGTGAGGATTCATAACTTTTTTCATATATATATAATTCATTGAAGTGATAGACACGGTTAATAATTAGTTACAAGCCAAGTTAAACGCTAAATACAACAATATGGACGCAATAAGACATCGAAACCACCCCAAATCTCACTTCCTATCTCATAAAAATGCAAAAACCTGCATTCTCCCGGCATATGGAAGAACAATAACAAACAAAAGGGCACAATCACTTCTACTAAAAGCCAAATAAACAATTTTTCCCCCAACCGCAGCGTTCTCATAACTATTTGATTGACATGAAACGATTGTAGAACGATACAGAAGCTCGCAGTCGGATTTTAGACCAATGAATACAACTAATAATACAATAAAAAGTTGAAGCGGTGCCTTTGAAACTGGGTCTACGTCCTCCGGAGAATCCTCCGTTCCAAAAGTTATTTACAAGGTTTGGAGGTTTCACAATACACCATTAAACTCAGCGTACTTTCTATTTTTGTGCCGAATTCACAGACTTCTGCTTTTGCCTCCAGCTTTTCCTTCAAAGTGTTTCTCTGCATGATGAGCGACCTGATTAGCGCTTCGCTCCCGAGGTGCCTCCTCGTTGACTCCGCTCTCGAGCCGCCTCTCTGGGTCAGAGCGGAGACAAACAGCGACGAGAGAGGAGCCGAGACTGTGTGTGTGTGTGTGTGTGTGTGTGTGTCAGCACGGGGTGGACGGTCCCTCGAGATGCCCCCCCCCCCCCCCCCGGGGGAGCATGGAGATGATCCCGAGGCCCATCTGTCATTCACACACATGCACTCGCACCAATTAAGCCGCGTTCGCTGGACGTTTAAACCCCATAAAGCGCGGAACATGAACCCAACCTCAGTCACTTAGGAGGTGGCGCGGTGGCGCCTCCGGCTCGAACGGTGAAGACTGGAGCTCAAAAAGGTCAGCAGCTGCAACCACGAGACTGAAGTCACGGCGCACAGAAAGCCTCCAGTTGAACAGCGAGTGTGTGCGTGGGTGAAGGAAAGCTCGAGGAAAAGCGGACGTCTGTAAATTCAGCACCGACGTAGAGGGTACGCCGAATTTAACTGTAAAATGAATTTAATTGTCTGTTCTTTTTCATACTACCCTTTTTCACTATTTGATTAAAAAAAAGTTAAAAACAGACGATTTGGTTTAGTTGTCAAAAGTTTGAGTGGTAGATCAACGCTTCTTTAAAGGAAACTTATTCAAAGCAGCGATGACGTTGCCTCAGGTCCGACATTAACCACATAGGTAGGTAGTTGACTCATCCGTTTCAGCCTCTGACTACCTACTGACCCACCCACCAACCAACAAGGCCACCAATCACCTTCCTACCTACCCAACCAACCAACCACCTACCTACACAACCATCCAACCACCTACCTACCCAACCAACCAACCACCTACCTACACAACCAACCAACCACCTACCTACACAACCATCCAACCACCTACCTACACAACCATCCAACCACCTACCTACACAACCATCCAACCACCTACCTACACAACCATCCAACCACCTACCAACCATCTACCTACCCAACCAACCACCTACCTACACAACCATCCAACCACCTACCTACACAAACAACCAACCACCTACCTACACAAACAACCAACCACCTACCTCCACAAACAACCAACCACCTACCTACACAACCATCCAACCACCTACCTCCACAAACAACCAACCACCTACCTACCCAACCAACCACCTACCTCCACAAACAACCAACCACCTACATACACAACCATCCAACCACCTACCTACACAACCATCCAACCACCTACCAACCATCTACCTACCCAACCAACCACCTACCTACACAACCATCCAACCACCTACCTACACAACCAACCAACCACCTACCTACACAACCAACCAACCACCTACCTCCACAAACAACCAACCACCTACCTACACAACCAACCAACCACCTACATACACAACCAACCAACCACCTACCTACACAACCATCCAACCACCTACCTACACAACCATCCAACCACCTACCAACCACCTACCTACACAACCAACCACCTACCTACCCAACCAACCAACCACCTACCTACACAACCATCCAACCACCTACCTACACAACCAACCAACCACCTACCTACACAACCAACCAACCACCTACCTACACAACCAACCAACCACCTACCTACCCAACCATCCAACCACCTACCTACACAACCATCCAACCACCTACCATCCAACCACCTACCTACACAACCAACCAACGACCTACCTACACAACCAACCAACCACCTACCAACCACCTACCTACCATCTACATACCCAACCAACCACCTACCTACACAACCATCCAACCACCTACCTACACAACCATCCAACCACCTACCAACCACCTACCTACACAACCATCCAACCACCTACCTACCATCTACCTACCCAACCAACCACCTACCTACACAACCATCCAACCACCTACCTACCATCTACCTACCCAACCAACCACCTACCTACACAACCATCCAACCACCTACCTACACAACCAACCAACGACCTACCAACCATCTAACTACCCAACCAACCATATACCTACCCAACCACTTACCTACCCAACAAACCAACCACCTACCTACCACCTACCTAACCATCTACCTACACAACCACCTACCCACCTACCCACCACCTACTCAACCATCCAACCATCTACCTACCCAACCACCACACCAACCTCCTGCCTCCCTACTTGCCTGCCTCGCTTCCTGCCTACCTACCTAACTGCACTATCTATTTATCTAAGCCTAAAACCAGTGCAACCAAGAAGAGGGAATACCAGAGACTAAGTGCAGCAACTGAAGCATCCACATCGAATAAAAGACGCCCAACGCAAGCACTTGCATCATAACCAGCAATTAGAAGGACAGGTGCTTTTGGTATTATCATAAACTGTACATGATAAAATGGATAATTTGACATTTATTTTTATATATATATATATATATATATATATATATATATATATATATATTGACATTTGGTTGACGATCATCATAATAACACGTACAGTAAGCACGTTGAAATGGGATCCTTTACATGAAGAAACATGCACAACATAAATCTAAATCAGTATGCAGAGTGATGATGGCTGCTGGCTACAGTAACACTGAGTCAGATATCCATCCCAGCAGGCCGAGAGACAGAGAGAGAGAGAGAGAGAGAGAGAGAGAATCTGACACCCGATGACCTGCAGTCACGTGGGATTTCACTCTGCTGGAGGGATCAATATGAGCGAAAAAGATTTGATTTGACAAAGAGAAGCTGAGCTCCGGCACGAGGAGGAGGAGGAGGAGGAGGAGGAGGAGGAGGAGGAGGAGGAGCAGAATGAATTAGCCGGAGATAAAAAGGGAACCGCAGAGAGGTGCCGGAGAGGAAGAAAGTAGTTCCTTCCTCTGGTTACGCAACGTGTTGACCTTTCTTTTTATTCATCATCACCCAGAACAGAACAAGTTGGGGAATTCACTCCGTTTCATGAGTCGGTTTTTTTATCCGATTAATTTATTAATTGTTGAGTAACTTTTTGAGTCAGAACAGGGAAGTTTTCAGAATAGGTGGTTTGGTCTTGAAAATAAAAAGATATCACCCCCACAACAATAAATCTACTTATTGTTGCATCTTTAAGGCCTTTATGTCTGGCAGTCCGTCTGAGCTACTCTGGTGAACCCTAACCCAAACCCACGGTGGACTGGAGTCTGGGCTGAAGGAGGTTCTGGTGAACCTGCATGACGTCATCTGGTTTTCAACAGAATCCGACCCGGTGGCTCCGATGGGGAGCTTTAAGAAGGACTCTATTGAAACCGGACCATCTTCTCTCTGGTGGTCTAGTTTACTGATGTAGGTCTTATAGAGGATCGGGACTACGCTGAGACTGGTTCAGGACAGAAATCCTGAAGAAAATGTTACTGTAAAAATAAGTATTACTGTAGGAACTAAAACCTTAGTGGATGCTTGTGGCTTCACGTCTCTGCAGGACGACCAAAAGGAAGCGATTCCACACGCCATCACTCACTTATCTCTGTGGTTGTCGGGTGGTGGTGGGGGAGGGGTGGTGGGGGGGGGGGGGGTCATTGAGTTGCCCTCGAGGCGTCGACGCTGTCAGCACAGAGCTGACATCACTCTGACATGGGGGAGGGGCCAGAGGCCACTCTTACATAACCAACCCACACAACGGCAGCTCCCGGAACTTTAAACTGGTTATGAAAATAATCCATTTAGCTCATTTATGTCTCTTCACGACCTCCAGACCACCAGAGAGAAGGCGGGCCGCTTCTGTGACCCAGATCCGTGGTCTAGACCCTGATCCTGCAGAGTCCAGTCCGCTGTGGACTAGACCCTGATAGTGCAGTTACATTAATTCGAGATAATTGTGAACGGATCATGAAAATAATCTCTAATCACAGTAATATTTTTGTTTCCGATTTACTTGTGAAATGTGCAACATTTAAGGCTCCATCATTTTTTATTGATACGTCTTTCCATAAGTGATATGTGAAACTGCCGTATCATTTTTAGAAGAGCAAACGCACACACACACACACACACACACACACACACACACACACACACACACACACTACTGTTAATGTGTCACCGTGCAGACTGGAGGCGAAGTGATGTTTTTTCTTCTTTTACCCAGAATTCCACACACAGCTTTCTCCACTCATGTTTAATGAGCCCAGCTGACAGTTTGATGAAGCCCCAGATACTGTACACACACGTACGTACGCACACACACACACACACACGTACGTACGTACGTACGCGCACACGCACACACACATGCCTAATAATAAATAATCCTCATGTGATGTGAAGTCTCTCTTTCTCTCTCCTGAGGATCACCGCTGGACGCCGGCCAATCGCTCCTCCACCTCCTCGGCATAAGAGGAATTATTTTTGGGTTTAGCTTAGCATAAAGCCTGGAAGCGGAGGGAGACGGCTAGCCTGGCGCTGTCCAACACAACACAACTTGTCATTTCCGTGAGCTTAAAACATGTCAGCAGACGTGTTTTTGGAGGCGGGCTTCCAGGCTTCTTATGCTAAGCTAGGCTAAACGCACCCGGACATGAGATTGATCCATGAGCATATCGGAGAGGCTGTAATTTAAAATAAAAAAGTGACGCCTAAAATAACCACAGAATGACGCCCAGCTTTTAAAAAGTCTGGGTCCTTTTTGTTCGGTCGGTCGCCACGGCGACAAGCAAGCGGTTTGTTTTACCTGCTACATCAACGCTCAAGAGAGAGCGTCACCTGGGCGTGAATACAGCCGCGACGCCATTGTTTATAATTCTCACACACACACACACATTTATACAGAGTAAAATAGAGCCTAAAAAGCCCTCAACACACACACACACACACACACACACACACACACACACAATCCCTTAGCTATATGCACATTTTGTTTTTAAAAATAAAATGCAAGAATGAAAACTTCAAACAAAACATACTGAGGCAAACGCCTCACAGCAAACACACATTTTAGTTCATGCACGCACACACACACACACAGCATGCCTTGCAGCTGTGTGTGTGTGTGTGTGTGTGTGTGTGTGTCAGCTCCTTGCAGCCTATTTTTATCCTTAATGCCACAGTAAACCAACACACTCGCCTGCTGCCTGATTAAACCTCATAGTCCCCGTGGGCAGCAACACAAAAATCCCCCCAACATCCGATAGGGCCGCAAGTGTGTTTATTACTCTCACTGTGTGTGTGTGTGTGTGTGTGTGTGTGTGTGTGTGTGTGTCAGAGACTGTGCTGCAGTCATGTGCATGCATATCTATTTTTCTTATTAAAATATGTGTCAGCACTTTATATCCGGCTGATTTAACCCCATGCTGGAAAACACACACACGATGGCTCCTGCTAGCATGGACATACACACACAACACACACACACACACACACACACGATGGCTCCTGCTAGTATGGACATACACACACACACACACACACACACAGACACACACACACACACACACACTGGCTCCTGCTAGCATGGACATGGACACACACACACACACACACACACACACACACACACACACACACAGGCTCCTGCTAGCATGGATACACACAGAGATAAAAAGAAGAAGAAGAAAGGGCGAGGTACAGCCAGAGGGCTCGTCTCCAACAGCTCCTCTGATATTATACATCAGTTCAAAATCACAGAGCTCAGCAACTCTGGACACCTGACCACACACACACACACACACACACACACACACACACACACACACACACACACACACACACACACACTCTCTGACACACAACTATGACAAACAAAAACAAATATAGACAGAAAACCAACAGGCAGGAAGTTGTTTGTCAGCAGCCGGTCCAGGAGACGAAATGCACAAGCAAACTCTTTTTATAGCTCTTCAAAAAGGAAAAAAGGTTGTGCACACGGCACCGAGTTCACCGCCTCCACTGACAGTGGGGTGAAAAAAAGTCTGAAGTTTACTTTGACAGAAAATCGGAGAAAAATGTCAGAAGCTGGAAACATTGAATTGAATCATCCGAGTGGAAAATGTGAGAAAACGATTAGATTCAGTCGGTTGCAATCTGCCTCCGCGCCACTAGATGTCACTAAATCCCAGTAACGCCGTCTCCTTTAACTTTAACCCGACCGTGCAGGAAGAAGAAGGGCATGAAGGCAAAGAAGAAGATGTGGAAGAAACCAATAGAGGTCATCATCGCGGTATAATGAAGAGAGAGAGAGCGGATCCTTTATGACGGCCAGTGAGCAACAAGTCGCAGAAGAAAAGAAAAAAAAAAGGAACGAGATAAAGACTGAAATCACATTTCGTTAATCAGTGTTGGTCAACCCCCCCTCCTCCTCGTCCTTCACTTCTTTGCACCCCGTCTGCATCACAACGCCCCCCCCCCCCTCCGGCCCGCTCAGAAAATGGCACACGCTCGGGGAAAGATAAATCTCGACCGATGCCATTATTGATCGGCCCGAGGGAGCCGACAGAAGGACGCCGGGCCGGAGAGGAGGAGACTTTCCAACCGCGTAAAAAAAAAGAGAGAGAAAAGAAGGTCAAAAACGTCCCAGTTTTACCATTAAAGACGTTTCAGCTCCTCACGTGATTCATTCCCTCGGTAAACATGAGTTTATGGTCTTCTTCAATACAGCGTGATGTTCATTTAGTAAGTTATGGTCCATGTCAAACAGACCATAAAGCAGGGGGATGCTTTAGGGGCGGGGATTACTGTGATTGACAGGCCTCCTTAGATATAATGATAACTATATTCATGCAGCACCTTTAAAAACAGAGTTTACAAAGCAGCCGAGGCAATAAAACCGAAGGCCCCACAAAGCCAGACTAGAGTTAGAGTTAAACCCGACTTAAACCAATCGTCTCACGCTCATCCCAGGGCATCCCATAAAGACGACGAAGGCCAAGGACAATTTGATCAAATCTGGGTGTTTGAATGGATGTTATTTTTTATTTTTTTAAGTTGCATTTACTGCAAGGAAGTTTTACTTTAATCGATTGGTGGATTATTATTTTATTCCATAAAAAAAATTAATAAATTATAATTTCGGCTCCAATCCTGTGCTCTTCCTGCTCCATTAAAAATGAGGGCTTTAATTAATAATCGACACGCAGATCATTTCATCCGACCCACAACGTGCACGTTTCCCAACGAGCGTCTTTACGTGTTTTAAAAAAAAAATACATTTCTGTCTGTCGCCGTTCATCTCGTCTTTAGGATCAAGCTGCTTCAATCTCCTCCACCGCTCGGCTACAGCGGACGATGAGCGCGTTAAAACCCTCGTTTCTGCAGGATGGAGCCGGGCGCCCCCCCCCCCCCCTCTGGTGTGAAAGTGGCGGGACGCCCTCTAATCCGTGTCAGGATCTGGCCGAGTCGTCATCCAGGCTGAGGACGAACTAATTAGTGGAACGAGCTGGACGCAACAGACGGGGCCTCAAAGAAGAAGAAGAAGAAGAAACAGACTTAAAAAAGGTGACTTTTGCATAGAAGTCTATGGGAAAGTGACGACATATCTCCAATCACTCCATTAGATTCGTAAAGGCACTAAAAATATCGCTCGACCGGATATTTTGTTCATAAACAATCATCAGAGTCCATTTATTTTCTCTCTCTCTCCGCAATGGAAACTCATTTTTCTGCCGATTTGAGGAGGACAGAGCGGCCGGTGTTCCTGAACTCCACGTCCAGACAAAGCGCCGGCTGTCAGAGCCGAACTCCCCCCCCCCCACACTCGACAGCACTTTACTCCCCCCCCCCCCCCCCCCCCTCCATTCCCCTCCCCGGGGCAGAGCACTCTGCTTCACCCCGAGCAGAGTGAACATTAAAGTGGAGACGGGGGGGGTTGTTGTTGCCCCGGAGAAGAACGGGGCAACAGGACGAGGACGAGGACGAGGAAGAGGAGGAGGAGCAAGAGGAGGAGGAGGACGAGGAGGAGGAGGAGGACGAGGAGGAGGAGGAGGAGGAAGAGAAGGAGGAAGAGGAGGAGGACGAGGAGGAGGAAGAGGCGGACGAGGAGGAGGAAGAGGCGGACGAGGAGGCGGAAGAGGAGGAGGAAGAGGCGGACGAGGAGGAGGAAGAGGCGGACGAGGAGGCGGAAGAGGAGGAGGAAGAGGAGGCGGAAGAGGAGGAGGAAGAGGAGGATGAGGAGGAGGAAGAGAAGGAGGAAGAGGAGGAAGAGGAGGAGGAAGAGGAGGAAGAGGAGGAGGAAGAGGAGGAGGAAGAGAAGGAGGAAGAGGAGGAGGAAGAGGAGGCGGAAGAGAAGGAGGAAGAGGAGGAGGAAGAGGAGGCGGAAGAGGAGGAGGAAGAGAAGGAGGAAGAGGAGGAGGAAGAGGAGGACAAGGAGGAGGAAGAGAAGGAGCAAGAGAAGGAGGAAGAGGAGGCGGAAGAGGAGGCAGAAGAGGAGGACGAGGAGGAGGAGGAAGAGGAGGAGGAGGAAGAGGAGGAGGAAGAGAAGGAGGAAGAGGAGGCGGAAGAGGAGGAGGAGGAAGAGAAGGAGGAAGAGGAGGAGGAAGAGAAGGAGGAAGAGGAGGAGGAAGAGGAGGAGGAGGAAGAGAAGGAGGAAGAGGAGGAGGAGGAGGAAGAGGAGGAGGAAGAGGAGGAGAGCTGTAGCTGCTGCTGAATGCGTGTACCTTTAATTGCTTTTGCTCACAACGCATTACTGTGAAGCCGACAGAGAGACGAGCCGTCGGGAGGTTTGATGGATTAATGGCTGAAACCTCCAGACTGTGTTCTGCACTGGCTTTCAAAGGGTCTTTTTTTAATTATTATTACTTATTGTTAGGTCAAATGACGTCAGGCCGAGCGACCCGTCTCTCCTCCTGTGGGGACTCGGCTTCATCCCACTAATTAACCCTCCACGGACGCCTTGGCCTCCATTTTGGAAATGAGTCGTTCTTTCACATTTAGATGAGAGCGTCTCCTCCGCTCACACACGCCTCCTCCCCGTCATTTCACACACGCCGAGACTCAAGTCGCCATCTTTCTGTCACACACACACACACACACACACACACACACGGTACACGGTTCCAAAGTTGCGGCTGCTTGAGCTGAACTTTACTTTGAAAGAAAGGCCTCCCACTTCCTGCCTTGTGCCGTAAACCAATCCAGAGATTCCCTACAAATTAAACTTTCAACATGCGGAGCAGGAGCTGAAGAGAGAGAGAGAGAGAGAGAGAGAGAGAGAGAGAGAGAGAGAGAGAGAGAGAGAGAGAGAGAGAGAGAGAGAGAGATAGAGAGGTGACCCCAGATATTATGTAGAGTAATAACGAGAATAGATGAAACAGGGTCTCTCTGCTCTCTCTGTCTGCTCCAGCTGAACACCCACACTATTACACGTATGTGTGTGTGTGTGTGTGTGTGTGTGTGTGTGTGTGTGTGTGTGTGTGTGTGTGTGTGTGTGTGTGTAACAGGTTTAGTGAGTTATTTTTATCCGTTTGTTTCTCAGTGACAATGCAACAATGCACACCTCGTACCAGATGTGGCTCAAACAAAAAGGCATCGGCATTGAGCAATACAAGCTGCATTCTCTCTCCTGACCACCAGGGGGCGACTCCTCTGGTTGTATAGAAGTCTATGCTTCACGTGTTAAAACTGCATTCTCTCTCCTGACCACCAGGGGGCGACTCCTCTGGTTGTATAGAAGTCTATGCTTCACGTGTTAAAACTGCATTCACTCTCCTGACCACCAGGGGGCGACTCCTCTGGTTGTATAGAAGCCTATGCTTCATGTGTTAAAGCTGCATTCTCTCTCCTGACCACCAGGGGGCGACTCCTCTGGTTGTATAGAAGCCTATGCTTCATGTGTTAAAGCTGCATTATCTCTCCTGACCACCAGGGGGCGACTCCTCTGGTTGTATAGAAGCCTGTGCTTCACACTCAACACGTGCTCAGAAGGTTTTTTTACTCCTTCCTAGAGGATCAGGAAAGACGAGTTAACTCCTTCTGTTTTATATCACCGTCACGTGGAGCTGACGTGTGTGTGTGTGTGTGTGTGTGTGTGTGTTCATAGCGCTCTCAGCCTGTCATGTCATCAAATCAACAGACCGAGAGAGAGAGAGAGAGAGAGAGAGAGAGAGAGAGAGAGAGAGAGAGAGAGAGAGAGGTTAAGTAGAACAGGGAGATGTTTGACTACTTTATGAAACTCTTGCGTATGAAAGACATTAAAAAAAAAAGTGTGAAGACGGAACCCAGAGGAGCAGAATGACGGACATCGAAATCAACACGATATTTAATGTACGACAATAACTCTCCAATAAGGAACGAGAGAGAGAGAGAGAGAGAGAGGAGGGGGGGAGGGGGGGGTCGCCGGTTCGATTCCCTGCTGGGGGGCTGCGGCACTGCGAGACACTTTAGATAAAAGCCTCCACCGAACGAGTTACATAATTATGTAGAGAACGAAGAGAGGCTGAGGAGTGAAATATAGGTCTATATAAAGAGGGGGAGGGGGGGGGGGGGGGGGGGGGGTACTGTCAGAGAGAGAGAGAGAGAGAGAGATGCTTTGACCTACTTCATGAACACTTCCCCAGTAGCTCCGTTTCACAGGGAAGATTTGTTGCGTACACAGGACACACACAGTGAACACACACACACTAACACACACACACACACACACACACACACACACACACACACACACACACAGACACGCATTACATTCAACCGAACTCACTGAAAGAAGAAGACCGTCCAGAATACATTTAAATATGTTTAAATAAAACATTTAGAGGTCAAGCAGTAAAGAAGCTCTTAAAGATGGAACAACGCTGTAAAAGAATTATGTAAAAGGCTTTTTCCAGTCGGCCGTGTTACTGGTTTAAAAATGGCGGCGGGTTTTCGACCACAAACAGATGGATTACACCTGACATGACAATTACAAGGAGCACATTACAATAACAGACATATTTAAAGCCCGGCGTGCAGGCCCAATAAAGACAGAAATCATAAATAATATGGTTCATAGTCTATTTCTTCATTCAAAATATATATAATATAATATATGATGCCAGTAATTTAGTAGTAGTAGAGACATTTAGTCAAGAAGTGGACCTCGTTGTCATGACAACACCCGTTGGTTCGGTCGTTTTGAAGCCTCGAGTTCGGCGTTTTGGCCGTCGCCATCTTATTTTGCAACCAGTGAACGAAAATGACCATATTTGGACTGCGGAGGGGAGGGGTGATGTAGAGGCGTCGTACGCGGCTCAGGTGGCAAACCTGTCAATCATTCTGTGGCCCCGCCCCAAAAGCCTTTCAGGGAATCATTTAAAAACTATGAATGTCAAATGCAATTTGAAGGAGCAAAAAAAAAAAAATTATATATATGAAAAACAATACTGTAGTTGCAGCCCGACGTGTGTTATGTATGCATACACACACACACACACACTCAGACATGCTCTTTCAACTGTGAGAGTCCTCCACCTCATGGGAGAGCTCCCGTCTCCTGCATTGACTGACAGCACTTCAAAAACCACCCCTCCAAAAAAAAAAAGGGGGGGGGGGGTGTCTGTCATAAGAAACAGGCTCTCCAGAGACTTCCACAGACGGGTTGTACCACTTCCCTTGAGATGGGGTGTGTGTGTGTATGTGTGTGTGGGGGGTGGGGGGTTGATTGTTGGTGGAGTTTTTTTACCCTCATTCCTAAGTGTCATGTCAGTGAAACACGAGCCTGGGAGCTTGTGAAGGAGGGTCCGGGTTAGGGGGTCTGGTTGCTAGGTAGCGATCTGAGCCGGATGCTGATTGGCTTGTGTGTGTGTGTGTGTGTGTGTGTAGACAAAAGCCTCGTCTCGCTCGCTCCAACTGAATTTTGCCAAATCAGCCCGTCTACAGATGTTGATCCAAAACCCCAATTATCTTTCCCAAAAATGTGTGACGGTAGAGATTTACTTTGGGCAAACTGCCTTCGCACCAACACACTGACAGAGGAAACACTTTCTCAGTTCCATTTCATCAGGTAGCAACTCGGAAGGATTTAGGGAACAAGTGGTGAATGGTGACTAATGAAGCCGCATAATGAAGCCGTCTGTCTGAGGAGATAAGACGAGGAGGCGTGAAACGGAGAAGCGAAAAGGAAAGCCGGGCCGAAGGAGAGGACAGAGATCAATACATGAAAAGATTTACGGGAACAAAAAGAAAGGAGACATTGCTTAGTGTGTGTGTGTGTGTGTTGCTAGAAAAAGCCCAGCAACAGGGCATGCCTGAAATAGCTTCAATGGACGGAGAGAACATGACGCTGGAGAAAAGAGGATGGCTCGTCGCCAACGCTGACCGCGGCCCGAGTCAGATGGCGGGTCATCCCACCACCGCCACCTCTACCATCACCACCACCACCAGCTCTACCATCACCACCACCACCACCTCTACCAAAACCACCACCACCTCTACTATCACCGCCACCACCTCTACCATCACCACCACCTCTACCATCACCACCACCACCACCTCTACCATCACCGCCACCTCTACCATCACCGCCACCTCTACCATCACCACCACCACCACCTCTACCATCACCGCCACCTCTACCATCACCGCCACCTCTACCATCACCACCTCTACCATCACTGCCACCTCTACCATCACCACCTCTACCATCACCGCCACCTCTACCATCACCGCCACCTCTACCATCACCACCACCTCTACCATCACCGCCACCTCTACCATCACCACCTCTACCATCACCGCCACCTCTACCATCACCACCACCACCACCACCACCTCTACCATCACCATCACCACCACCTCTACCATCACCACCACCTCTACTATCACCGCCACCTCTACCATCACCACCACCACCACCACCACCACCACCTCTACCATCACCATCACCGCCACCTCTACCATCACCACCTCTACCATCACCGCCACCTCTACCATCACCACCACCACCACCACCACCTCTACCATCACCATCACCACCACCTCTACCATCACCACCACCTCACCACCACCTCTACCATCACCACCACCTCTACCATCACCGCCACCTCTACCATCACCACCACCACCACCACCACCTCTACCATCACCATCACCGCCACCTCTACCATCACCACCTCTACCATCACCGCCACCTCTACCATCACCACCACCACCACCACCACCTCTACCATCACCATCACCACCACCTCTACCATCACCACCACCTCACCACCACCTCTACCATTACCACCTCTACCATCACCACCACCTCTACCATCACCGCCACCTCTACCATCACCACCACCACCACCACCACCTCTACCATCACCATCACCACCACCTCTACCATCACCACCACCTCACCACCACCTCTACCATCACCACCACCTCTACCATCACCGCCACCTCTACCATCACCACCACCACCACCACCACCTCTACCATCACCATCACCGCCACCTCTACCATCACCACCTCTACCATCACCGCCACCTCTACCATCACCACCACCACCACCTCTACCATCACCATCACCACCACCTCTACCATCACCACCACCTCACCACCACCTCTACCATTACCACCTCTACCATCACCGCCACCTCTACCATCACCACCACCTCTACCATCACCGCCACCTCTACCATCACCACCACCACCACCACCACCTCTACCATCACCACCACCTCTACCATCACCACCACCTCTACCATCACCACCACCTCTACCATCACCACCACTACCATCACCGCCACCTCTACCATCACCACCTCTACCATCACCACCGCCACCTCTACCATCACCACCACCTCTACCATCACCGCCACCTCTACCATCACCACCTCTACCATCACCACCACCTCTACCATCACCACCACCACCTCTACCATCACCACCGCCACCTCTACCATCACCGCAACCACCACCTCTACCATCACCACCTCTACCATCACCGCAACCACCACCTCTACCATCACCACCTCTACCATCACCACCTCTACCACCAACACGCTGAGCAGAAATGCCGACCACCCCCAACCCACCTCAAGAAGAGAGTCATTGTAACAGAGAAAACCCATTTGTTTATGGTTTATTCAGGTACCACCAACCCTGACGGGGACACCTTTACTTTATTCACCTTTATACTTTATACTCCGGCGAAAACCGTGAGGGTGGAAGATATAAAAAAAAGGCATGAAGTATTAATACACAGGTATGACATTTTTTTTTTTTAAATCCAGTAATAAAAATCGATCGTCTGGAGAAGCCCACGCTGCTCTGTTTGGAAACGAAGAAACACCCGAGGAGGAGGAGGAGTTCGTAAAACCGGTGCAACGACATGATTCAGTTTTTTGTTTGTTTTAAGTCTGACTTTAACCATCAGAAGACGATAACACGCAAATCATCCGGAAGGTTGTAAGAGGTGGCAGCACGAGCACGTCCTCTGCAAGCGAGCAGGTGAGTCGCCGAGCAAAGAGAATCGTGTTCATCTTCTTTCTGGTTTTATTATGCACAATAAACGTTCTTGAAATACCTCAAGGTCTAATATGTGTAATATGTGTGTAATATAGTTAAGTGTAATATGAGTGTAATACAGTTAAGTGTAATATGTGTGTAATATGTGTGTAATACAGTTAAGAGTAATAACTGTATTACACGCATATTACACGTAAGATTAATGTGTGTAATACAGTTAAGTGTAATATGTGTGTAATACAGTTAAGTGTAATATGTGTGTAATACAGTTAAGTGTAATATGTGTAATATGTGTGTAATACAGTTAAGAGTAATATGTGTAATATGTGTGTAATACAGTTAAGACTAATATGTGTAATATGTGTGTAATACAGTTAAGTGTAATATGTGTGTAATACAGTTAAGTGTAATATGTGTAATATGTGTGTAATACAGTTAAGTGTAATATGTGTGTAATACAGTTAAGTGTAATATGTGTAATATGTGTGTAATACAGTTAAGTGTAATATGTGTGTAATACAGTTAAGAGTAATATGTGTGTAATACAGTTAAGAGTAATATGTGTGTAATACAGTTAAGTGTAATATGTGTGTAATACAGTTAAGTGTAATATGTGTGTAATACAGTTAAGAGTAATATGTGTAATATGTGTGTAATACAGTTAAGTGTAATATGTGTGTAATACAGTTAAGTGTAATATGTGTGTAATACAGTTAAGAGTAATATGTGTAATATGTGTGTAATACAGTTAAGTGTAATATGTGTGTAATACAGTTAAGTGTAATATGTGTGTAATACAGTTAAGAGTAATATGTGTAATATGTGTGTAATACAGTTAAGAGTAATATGTGTAATATGTGTGTAATACAGTTAAGAGTAATATGTGTAATATGTGTGTAATACAGTTAAGTGTAATATGTGTGTAATACAGTTAAGTGTAATATGTGTGTAATACAGTTAAGAGTAATATGTGTAATATGTGTGTAATACAGTTAAGTGTAATATGTGTAATATGTGTGTAATACAGTTAAGTGTAATATGTGTGTAATACAGTTAAGAGTACTTCATCACCCCTTCAGAAGCAACTATGTTGACAGGGACGCAACCGGATGCCATTCACCGGGAATCAAACCTCCGAAACACACGGCGGCGCCTCACACCATTACTCGCGGGGGAAGTTGAGAAAGATTCAGTTTTACGGCAACAATGTGGCACGCCGGCAACGTACTTCTTGCCGGCGTGGGAACCGCAGAGGGTCTTTGAAAATACCATTTAAAAAAAAAAAAGGAGCTCAGGGCTCGACAGTGTGGGTTTCCACCAGTTTGCCCATTGGCAACCACTTCTTGGCCTCCATATAGGCCAAGAATATAAAAAAAATAGGAAGAAAGAAATGTGCAACCCAAAATAAATACAAGTTCTACCTGTTGCATTGGTGATAGTTGAATATCAGAACATGATGTGTGTGTGTGTGTGTGTGTGTACAGGTTCATTATTAAACTGAAGCCAAACTGCATTGCGTCGTAATTACTCAAAATATAAAAGGTGACTAAAAAACAGTGTTTAACCAGTGTAACCACTGGAGACCTTCATCAGCACTGAAGAGGCTTGAGACTTTGTGTCTTTGTGAACGTTTGTTTTTAAAAATAAATTAAAATGTTTTAAAAGCCGTGAAGAATGGGTGACTTGTGGAGCCGCCGCTGGCCATCATGCGGCATCGCTGACGTTTCGGCTAATCTGCCTCTTTTCTTTTCCTCCAGGATGAAACCCGATACGGCGGCTCAGCCACACGCTTATTAATCTGCGGCACCAAAAGCCTCTTAATAACGATGGTGGTGGTGCCAAGACGTGGAAGCTTTTGGCGTGGGGAGCAGTGAACGGCGGGGGGATTGGTAGTGTGGGGGGGCACTGTGTAGCTCTGTAACGGTGCCCCTGCAAGGTGCTTCCGGAAATATTGACCAATACGGCTGGTTATCTTGGTTTGTGCTTTGATTGTGCAGTGACTTTGGTCGCCCTGCAGCTTGCGGCCCAAATGGAGTTGTTCTTCCGAAAGTTTGGGGGTAGGGGGTTGGTTGGGTTTGGATAGAGGACTGGAAAGCGAGTGGATGGAGGGAGTTGGCTCTAACCTCTCAGGGGTGACATCAGGCCTCCATTTATCACTCTCTTCCTCTCTGAATTGCATCTTTCTAAACTCGTTATCACTTCTCCCGGTTCCTCCTCCTGCCTTCCTCCGTCTCCCTTTCTACCGGACATCCCCGTCCAGTAGAAGACTATCTATCTACGACAGAACAAACAGGCTCTTTGTGTATTGTAGGAGAGAGGAGACTTATTTTATTGAAACCTGGATAGGATATGCATCCACAGGGGAGGTGGTGGGTTCTTAACGTCCGCATAACGCATGAACAAAGTGACGGTGAGGTACACAAAAACAAACCAATACCCGAACCACAAAGAGACCGAGGACGAGGTCACATTGGGCCACGGACCGTCCTAAAATGACAGACCCGAACAAAAAGACAAGAGCAGGAAGTTCAAATTACTTTTCTGGCACATTGCCAGAAGAATATAAGCCTGAGCAGGACAGCCTTAGAAAGTAGAGCGCGGACAAACTGAGTTGCCGATCCTGACCTAAATACAAAGAGAGAGAGAGAGAGAGAGAGAGAGAGAGAAGAGAGAGAGAGAAGAGAGAGAGAGAGAGAGGAAGGCATGCGAGCGTTTGGTATGAAATAACTCGGCTAACGGCGCCAACGATGCTAACGGAGCCTACAGTTATTTCACGACATCTTTACATGGATAATAGTTGTTTTGCTGCTATATTAATGGTCAGGATGCTAAATACAGCTCCTTTTAGTTGGGTTTTACTGGCTATACACTGGTTATGAACTGGTTTTCCATGCGAGACCACTGGAAGCTCTTGTGATGTCCTAAATCCTGGTGTGCGCTACCAAAGGAGTTTCTGATGTTCGGAGATTGGCATTGGACCAAGGATTACATCGGCTTCTTCAAATCACTCGTTCAGAAAAGAACAAAATCGATGTCCGTTGCTCAGCTTCTGTTTTACCATCAAATTAAAAAGCAGAAAGACTAACTTTCCCTCCTCAAAGTAGCAGCGAGCTCATAGTTCAGCATCGTTCGCCTGGAGACGCCACTGAGAAAGGTTCACCGTGTATGCAAATAGAAACCTATTTAACATTGTACTCAAGCAGCGCCTAAATCGGCTCTCAATAGTCACTGAGGAACACCGGGGAGGCAGAACCGGTGGCCTCAGCCGTCTGTTTATTACCGATGGTTAAAGCAGGTGGTGCTGGGTGGACACGAGGATTTGATCACGTTTTCCTGGCAGGAAGTGCTAACCAGTCGCTCAGCCAGCTCTCATTTAACAAAGGCAATTAGACAGAGACACTGCCTATCAGCGGGTAATTACTAAGCAAACAAAGAAACCGCAGTGTCTTTCATGGCGATCACAGCAGTGTTGTGCACATTTCTTTGAGGGGTCGGGGGAGGGGGGGGGGGTGACCACGGACTCAGATCTCGTGATACCGCATTCATCGAGCAGCGTTCGTGACCATTCATCGCTCATTAAAACAGGCGATTCCCCAAACTCAATTTCTGGGCCACAATCGGCAGCTTATCCTCTCATCTCAAGCTCCGGAAACGGGCAGCGCCGGATCGGACCCGACAGGCGGCGTAGGCCGAGCTAATGAGCACGGGAATGTGTGTGTGTGTGTGTGTTGTCCGGACTCACCCTCAGGGCCTCTATGACCAGGTCGCGGGCCTCCAGCTCCCCCTCCATGATACTCAGCAGGGTGAGCAGCTCTGGCTTGCTCAGGTTATCCATGTTGAACTCACATTTCTGCAACACAGGATGGACAAACACACACACACACACACAAACGTCAGTGTCTCACAATGCAATCACCTCGTCGGTCCTCATGTCGGGGATTACTGCTCTAAGTACGTGCACACACACACGGGGAGTTTGACTCTTTTTTTTAGCATTTCTCTCAATGGACTTACGCAGAGATAGCTTTAGAACAAATAAAAGGAAAAGCTGAGCCAATAAGGTGGGGGGGGGGGGGCAGTCCAGAAGATCAACCGGCATGAAATTCAAAGTTTTAGACTGTTTCTTTAAGTTGTAAACAATATAAATAGTGCAAAGAAATACATAATGAAAAGGTGTGCAGTATATGCATACAGTACATGTCTATATGCAGCATGTAGGAATTGTATATGTACACACACACTTATTTTTAATACAATGTTTAACCGTCAACAACCTGCATTTTCATTAAGTCTTGCAACTTGTACTTCAGTATTGAATCAAAATACTTCTTTCCACCACTGATGTTCGGGCATGCTAACCATTAGCATGTTAGCTTAGCGTTCCTATACGTGCTAACGCGGGAGCACAGAATGTTTCCGTTAGTCCGTTAAACATTTCTCTCCAATCACAGCGACGATTGGAGAAAAGTCTCCACATTTTCCAGAAGAGTCCGGTGGACATGTGTAACAGGCGGCGGCTCATTTGGATCGTCCTCTGGGGACCATGAATGTCGACCGGAGCCCATTTAATAAGTTTCCAGATCTGACAACTCGCTTTGTGTTGCTTGTATGACGAATGCGCCACTTACTCCGGGTCCCCACCCGGTCTCGTTAGGAGCAGCCCCTTAAATGAGGCTGCATGTCCCGTGCTACCTCGCAGCCGTTGGGGCCTAATTACGTTTAGCTCGCTCATTAAGCACCGACGTGGTCAGCGGCTGCAGAGGAGGCTAATTGGGCTTCCCCTTCTTTTTTTATTTCTTCCGACTGGGAATCACATTGTCTGTGTTATAAAAATGTAAATGTTTATAGAACCAGACGTCGCTGTGGATTTTGTGGGTTTACTAAAATGCAACAAAAAAAAAAAACTTGATTTTTTTTTCTCCATTCCTGCAAATGCCTCACACATTTTATTTGAGTTGTATGAATCCTTCTATTGCAACAACTTCATTTCATCAGTGTGTGTGGACAGTTTGCATATTAAGAGTTAAGAAAACTTGAATTCAATCAACTAATATTATTAACGATCAGTTGAGTGAAAGTCATTTTTAAAGAAGAAAACACAAAGAAAACTTCGGAAATGTGACGATTTGCTCCGTTTTCTGGAAGGTTTTGGACAGTTATTAGAGAATAACAGAGTTATTAGGGATTATTCAAGAAAGATAATTTGTATATTAATCAAAGAATTGTTAGTTCCAGCCTAATGTGCCTAATGTACACTATAGTAACATAAAACTCTAAAAGGGGCTGTTCTAAATGTTTTTTTTGTTAATTGCAATATTTTTTTAATGTATTTTACAGTTACAGCAGAAAAAGAAAATGACAGGAATTAGTTTAGTAACTAACTTCAAACCTCAGAAATGTGACAGGAGATTGGTGTTAAATTCAACAACAAACCAAGAGGAAGTTTCTCTCATGATGTCGTGATTTGAGGGGGGGGAGGGTGGGGGGGGGGGGGGGGGGGGGGGGGCTGGTCACAGCCCTGGACGTCACATTAGCGTCTGGTTAGTCGGCATTCCAGAGCACAGCGTTCAAACTGTTGTGTTCAGGGACCTTTTGCACTCACTCATTAAAAACCTAGGTGAGTGAAATCCATATGATAAAATAAAGGGGGCCAGAGCGTTGCTAACAACTTATCGTTGTGGACATGATCTCGATCTTTTTTACGCTAACGACTTATCGTACGATACATGATCGCAATCTTTTTTTACGCTAACGACTTATCGTACGATATATGGACATGATCGTGATCTTTTATATGCTAATGACTTATCGTAACGATACATGGACATGATCTCGATCTTTTTTACGCTAACGACTTATCGTACGATACATGATCGCAATCTTTTTTTACGCTAACGACTTATCGTACGATATATGGACATGATCGTGATCTTTTATATGCTAATGACTTATCGTAACGATACATGGACATGATCTCGATCTTTTTTACGCTAACGACTTATCGTACGATACATGATCGCAATCTTTTATTACGCTAACGACTTATCGTACGATATATGGACATGATCGTGATCTTTTATGTGCTAATGACTTATCGTAACGATACATGGACATGATCTCGATCTTTTTTACGCTAACGACTTATCGTACGATATATGGAGATGATCGTGATCTTTTATATGCTAATGACTTATCGTAACGATACATGGACATGATCTCGATCTTTTATACGCTAACGACTTATCGTACGATACATGATCGCAATCTTTTTTTACGCTAACGACTTATCGTACGATATATGGACATGATCGTGATCTTTTATATGCTAATGACTTATCGTAACGATACATGGACATGATCTCGATCTTTTTTACGCTAACGACTTATCGTACGATACATGATCGCAATCTTTTTTTACGCTAACGACTTATCGTACGATATATGGACATGATCGTGATCTTTTATATGCTAATGACTTATCGTAACGATACATGGACATGATCTCGATCTTTTTTACGCTAACGACTTAACGTACGATACATGATCGCAATCTTTTTTACGCTAACGACTTATCGTATGATACATGGACATGATCTCGATCTTTTTTACGATAACGACTTATCGTACGATACATGGACATGATCTCGATCTTTTTTACGATAACGACTTATCGTACGATACATGGACATGATCTCAATCTTTTTTACGATAACGACTTATCGTACAATACATGGACATGATCTCGATCATTTTTACACTGACGACTTATCGTAACGATATATGGACATGATCGCAATCTTTTTTATGCTATCG
The DNA here is from genome assembly GCF_009769545.1 of Cyclopterus lumpus. NCBI lineage: Eukaryota > Metazoa > Chordata > Actinopteri > Perciformes > Cyclopteridae > Cyclopterus > Cyclopterus lumpus. Next base: position 3,012,133 of record NC_046971.1, on the reverse strand, counting down.
ACATCCCAATTCCAATGTCACAATATCTTTACGAATTAAAAGTTCATTGGTCTCTAAAACGGTGCCCTTGCATTATTACGCTATTATATTAGCATTATACATCAGTGGCATTAAATGGTCTTAAAATGACAAGACCATAACTTATCGCAATTATTTCTGGGATAATAAATCAACAACAACAAAAAAGAAAGTATTTATCGTGACGGGCACATTTTGCATGGTTAGAGTCTTTGTAATTTGGGCTTAGAGACCCTGTAATAGATCGTACAATCACACTTAATCTTCCCTGGTGACCTGTCCAACTTGTTTACAGGGTAATTTGAAACGCTCCTCTTGTGTGAGAGCACAGACTTGATTTTGTTGTCAGGTCGGAGAAGCGATGACATTGCAGCATGATCGCGTTGATGGCACTGCTCCGACATGGCAGCGTGTCCCACATAACCACTCACACAATAGTCACTGCCAGGACTTAAAGAGAGCTGGTTATCATCCATCGCGAACACGCGCGGTCCGACAATTAAACTAATTTGACTTAAAACAAGTCAGTGAAGACACCAAGTTATCCATTGTAAAAACTTTTGGCATTGTATATATTTTGGTTGATAAACATTTCATATATGCACTCGTCCCCCTGCGCATCCATTTCCCTCGCTCAGCTGTAGATGATTATAATTATGAATTCTATGAAAGGCCAAAAATGAAAAGGTTCTCTCTGTGCAGCTGGTGTCTGTATTCAGTCAAAGATTGTCTGCGAACGAAGAGACGCATCACTCTGTCACACCAATGCAGGACTGAAAACTGTCTTTTTTTCTTTACTTCACATGAACGATAGAATCTAGAACTTCAACGTTTTATTCTGCTCAACTTAATGGTTCAGGGCCTTCAGCAGACGGTGCCGCCGGCTATTAATTGAATCCGTCAGATGCATTCAATTCACATTGCATCCATTTCCGCAGCTCATCTCATTTTCAGGTTGTAGGAACGAGGGACGTGAACTTTAATTGAGGCTAAAACTGTTTGGGCCTTCTCCGCCAACAACAGGTGACGAGACGGCTTTGAGTTACAGGTAGCTTATTTTAGCCTTTAGCGACTTGCAGCCATTGAACGGCAAACCGAGTAAACGTCTCAATCGTCCGACTGGTCGTGTTTCTGGGGCTCGAGATGTCGCAACTTTAAAAAAAAAAAAAAAATCATTATCTATTTAATAAGCTTTGTTATACGTTTTCCTTTAACTTCACCGGGACCATAGACTGTATTTAAGAATTGGACGTAGTCGTCGTGAGGATTTGTTGGTTTGTGGACGTTTTGAGTTCTGCGATGTGGTGGTCAGGAGAGAGAATGCAGCTTTAACACATGAAGCATAGACTTCTATACAACCAGAGGAGTCGCCCCCTGGTGGTCAGGAGAGAGAATGCAGCTTTAACACATGAAGCATAGACTTCTATACAACCAGAGGAGTCGTCCCCTGGTGGTCAAGAGAGAGAATGCAGCTTTAACACATGAAGCATAGACTTCTATACAACCAGAGGAGTCGCCCCCTGGTGGTCAGGAGAGAGAATGCAGCTTTAACACATGAAGGATAGACTTCTATACAACCAGAGGAGTCACCCCCTGTTGGTCAGTAGAGAGAATGCAGCTTTAACACATGAAGCATAGACTTCTATACAACCAGAGGAGTCGCCCCCTGGTGGTCAGTAGAGAGAATGCAGCTTTAACACATGAAGGATAGACTTCTATACAACCAGAGGAGTCGCCCCCTGGTGGTCAGGAGAGAGAATGCAGCTTTAACACATGAAGCATAGACTTCTATACAACCAGAGGAGTCGCCCCCTGGTGGTCAGGAGAGAGAATGCAGCTTTAACACATGAAGGATAGACTTCTATACAACCAGAGGAGTCGCCCCGTGCTGGTCAGGAGAGAGAATGCAGGTTATAAGACACTACAGCATTGGCTTCACTTTTCGGTACGTGCCACACCGACATGTATTATGGTAAACGGGTGGGAGGTGACCGTCAAGAGTGCCCCTCATTGACCTCTGACCCCTCTCTGGACCACAGGGGGGCCGGTCCTTCAGAGTCCTCACAAAACAAGAAACTTCCCCCACCTCGGGCGAACAGCAGAGAGTCTGACAGGGGTGAGCAAAGAGCAAAGTGCTTTATTTAACCACCGCAGGCATGATGGGAGTGGGGGGAGGTTGGGGGGGGCCAGGGGGGTGTCATGGAGGCGGACCCCCTCACTCGCTGGAGGAAGAGTGTGCTGGCGAGAGCGACGGGGCGAGCTGAGGAGGCTGCCCGGCTCCCATGTCTCCGGAGCACCTGTTCACCTCAATGCTACATGTATAAAGTGGCCTCGGGGCGCTCAGAAGGTGTGGGGGGGGGGGGGGGGGGGGGGGGGGCAGGCTGACACGGTACTCCCAGCTATGCCAGCTGAGTCACTGAAATTAAGACAAATTTAGAAAAGGTGTCTGGTGAGCAGGCCCCCCTGCAGCTCTTCTCCCACATCTCCCCAGCTCACTGCTCAACCCCCCCCCCCCCTCTCAACACCCACACTACCACCCACTCACCTCAGGGACCCGTGGCTTACTGTTACAGCAGCCAACATCCAAAGAAGTATGGGGGGGGGGGGGGTCGGGGGGTATTGTACTGGATGTGGTACTTCAGGTTTAATAAAACATTTCACATTAAGTTGCCGGGGTGGGTAACAGCAGTGTGGCAGGTCGCATGCCGGAGGGGGGGTTGGGGGTGGGGGTGCAACAGATTGATCAACCTGCACAGAGGGATGTGAACCTGTGACAAATCACAACTGTGTGTGTGTGTGTGTGTGTGTGTGTGTGTGTGTGTGTGTAAACAAGAAAAAGCTGCTCAACAACCTATAGAAGCCTGCAGGGGATCATGTGGGACTGATTGGTGGAGGACCACTTTTAAAATAACCTCCTTTTTTTTTATATATTCATGCCACTTTGCATCTCTCCAGGCTCGGTGTGGAAGAAGAAGGAAAAAAAATGGAGAAAAAAAAAGAAAGAAAAAGAAAACCGGATTTCAGGGAGAAGAAATCAAACCAAGCCCAACAAAAAAATTAAAGTCTCCCGCAGCAGCGTGCACGGCTCCCGGGGGTCTGTTCCAGTGCTCCGATCACCGGGTAGATACCCGGTGATCGGAGCTCCAACCGGGCGACGGGTTCTCTCTCTCTCCCCCCCCACACACACACGTTCCGGCGGCGGAGGGAAGTGCCCCCCCCCAAAAAAAAAAAACACAGCCGGCGGAGGCGAACAAAAGAATTCACTTTAAATATAAAGACGCAATAAAACATCATATTCTGCGCGTCGGTTTGTTTTGGAGTCGCGTGTCTGAGTCGTGTCGCTCGCCGCCCCCCCCCCCCCCCCTCCGTATTTGAGGCTTTGCTCCACCAGACATTGTCGCGAGGCTCTGCACACTGGCCACCGCTGTTGCTTCAATAGATGCGCACCGCTTCCTCTCCCCTTCAATCCCAACGCGACTCCCTCTGCGCCACCGACATGTTTTAAAACACTACCCCTCTTTATCTCCTCGCGTTCCCCTTGAGGCGCTCGTGTCTTACCGTGTCGACGCTTCCCAGCGCGGCCGTTGCCAGTGTTTGTACCGGAGGAGGCTGCTCTCCGCTGGCTCCCTCCGACGCCATCTTCGTGCTGTAGCGGTCTGCTTGGATCGAGGGCGCATCCGGCGGCTCGTTAACTATTGCGCTGCCGAGCGCAAAGCACGCCACGCGCGGGCATTTGGGAAAGGGAAAGGGAAGGAGAGAGGGAGAGAGGGAGAGAGGGAGAGAGGGAGAGAGGGAGGGAGGGAGGGAGAGAGGGAGGGAGGGAGGGAGGGAGGGAGGGAGGGAGAGAGGGAGGGAGGGAGGGAGAGAGGGAGGGAGGGAGGAGAGAGATTTGACAAATAGAAGGGAGGTTGGTCTCCGCCGTGGGGAGAAATAAAGCCCTCAGCCGACGTGTGTGCGCGCAGGGGCCGCTGCTGCTGCAGCGGGGGAAGCGGGCAGTCGAGTGGGCGTGGACCGACCGACCGACCGACCGACCGACGGCGGAGGGAGGAGAAGAAAAAAAAAAAGACCCAACCCCAGATGCGAAGCTCCCCGGTGCGCTCCCGACTGGAGAGGAGGCGGTGCCGGCTGAACCGAGGTGATTGACAGCAGCATTTGTCGGAGCCGTAAAATAAGCCGGCGGGTTGTTCTCCAACGTGGGGCTCCGGGGCTCCGGGGCTCCGGGGCTCCGGGGCTCCGGGGCTCCGGGGCTCCGGGGGGACCCTGAGGGACCCGGAGCACCAATATGTTTTTAAAAACTTTGCAAATCACTTAATCGCTCTGTTTTTAACAAAAACATGTTTTTATTGTATCTATAACATCATATGTGCTTTATAATACACTTTTCTTTTCTTTTTTTTTAAAAGGTGAATTTATTGTAAATTAAGTGAAATTAATCACTAATACTGAAATAATTAAATTAATAATCTGCATGCGCATTTTTTGAGTAGGATGGAATTAAAACTAATGAGTCGAAATAGCCAAAACAAATTAATTTAAATTTAATACCACCAGGTCTTTTGGATTCCTATTGAGTTGGTTCAACTTAATTAAACTAATTAGTTAGTAAGATTATTAAAGACTCATAGGCTTAACTCAATAATGACAGAGTTGGGAGTACTTAAAAATATGTATGCAAATTGTTACCTTCATTTTTATTTGTTTATAAGTGGAGCCAGTGAATATTTTTTTCATATTTTGTAATTCGGCTAAATGACATGCAATGTATTGTAACATGAACACCGGAAGGGGCGGGACTTCCTCCCTCTATAATCTCACACATCTTCACTTAACTCTCATTAAATGGGTTTTTTCAGCCTCGTTCAGACGTCATAATCTTTTCTTTTTGTCGTTGCTACGATAGCGGAGGTGGCTCCCATGAATATCGCTGTATTTGTTTGTTGTTTTTTTGTCGTGTTTATTACTTATGACAGAATACATTAACATGGGAAGAAAACGCGTGGGGGGGATTAAGAGAAGTGGTCTTTGAGATCGAACTGCCCCAGAGAGGAGAGGGGAGGAGAGGGGAGGAGAGGGAGGAGAGGGAGGAGGAGAGGGAGGAGAGGGAGGAGGGGGGAGGGAGGAGGAGAGGGAGGAGGGAAGAGGGAAGAGGGAGGAGGAGAGGGAGGAGGGAAGAGGGAGGAGGAGAGGGAGGAGGGAAGAGGAAGGAGGGAGGAGGAGAGGGATGAGAGGGAGGAGGAGATGGAGGAGAGGGAGGAGGAGAGGGATGAGAGGGAGGAGGAGAGGGAGGAGGAGAGGGATGAGAGGGAGGAGGAGAGGGAGGAGGAGGGAGGAGGAGAGGGAGGAGGAGGGAGGAGGAGAGGGATGAGAGGGAGGAGGAGAGGGAGGAGGAGATGGAGGAGAGGGAAGAGGGAGGAGGGAGGAGGAGAGGGAAGAGGGATGAGAGGGAGGAGGGAGGAGGAGATGGAGGAGAGGGAGGAGAGTGGAGGAGAGGGAGGAGGGAAGAGGTAGGAGGAGAGGGATGAGAGGGAGGAGGAGATGGAGGACAGGGAGGAGAGGGAGGAGGGAGGAGGGATGAGAGGGAGGAGGAGAGGGAGGAGGAGATGGAGGAGAGGGAGGAGAGGGAAGAGGGAGGAGGGATGAGAGGGAGGAGGAGAGAGAGGATGGAGGAGGAGAGGGAGGAGGAGATGGAGGACAGGGAGGAGAGAGAAGAGGGAGGAGGGATGAGAGGGAGGAGGAGAGGGAGGAGGGAGGAGGAGATGGAGGAGAGGAGGAGGGAGGAGGAGAGGGAGGAGGGAAGAGGGAGGAGGGAGGAGGAGAGGGAAGAGGGAGGAGGGATGAGAGGGAGAAGGAGAGGGAGGAGGGAGGAGGAGATGGAGGAGAGGGAGGAGATGGGAGGAGAGGGAGGAGAGGAGGAGGGAGGAGGAGAGGGAGGAAGAGAGGGAGGAGAGGGAGGAGGAGATGGAGGAGAGGGAGGAGAGAGAGGAGAGGGAGGAGAGGGGAGGGGAGGAGAGAGAGGAGAGGGGAAGAGAGGGAGGAGGGGGAGGAGAGGGAGGAGAGGGAGGAAGGGGAGGGAGGAGAGGAAGGAGAGAGGAGGAGGAGAGGGAGGAGGGAGGAGAGGGAGGAGGAGATGGAGGAGAGGGAGGAGAGGGGAGGAGAGGGAGGAGATGGAGGAGAGGGAGGAGGGAGGAGAGGGAGGAGATGGAGGAGAGGGAGGAGAAGGGAGGAGAGGGGAGGAGAGAGAGGAGGGGGAGGAGAGGGAGGAGAGGGAGAAAGGGGAGGAGGGGAAGGAGAGGGAGGAGGAGGGAGGGAGGAGGAGGGAGGAGATGAAAAGCCAACCCAGGGAGGATGGATGGAAGCAGCGGGAGGCCGGTGACTGTTGGGCCAACATCCTCACGGAGACCTGGATCCATCGCTCATCCCGGATCAAGCTGCTCGGACGGAGATCCGGACTCTGTGTTCACATCCCGATGTCGGTGTCAATCAAACATCAGTCAGAGTCGAGTTTTTTACTGTGAAGACGTCGGCCTCGTTGTCTGTGCGTATTGTTTTATGCACTACTGCTTTAGTTTGTCATGTGGTTGTTGTGTTGCGTAATGACCATAAATGTGGGTTCCAATGACCCTTTTGACAATATGCCCTGCAGGTCGTTTAAAAAAAATGTTTTGCCAGCCTTAAACCCAAAAATCAGAGGCTTCAATCCCGAAAGCCCCCCCCCACCCCCACCCCCACCCCCCCGATGTTAATCCCACACGAGTCGACGCTCAGAGTTCAGATCTCTCAGCTCCGGGATACAGATGTGGCGTTTAGGATTAGCGGGACGCTGATCCAGCCTGGTCGCCCTATTTAGGTCAAACGTTTTGCAAGATCAACATTCGCTGGTTACAATGAGAGCATGTAACCAATATATATATATATATATATATATATATATATATATATATATATATTTATATTCAGGAAAATACATTGGTAAAGAAATGTGAAAATCTACTTGAGACTCTTAAGACTTGACTCGGATCCCTGTGGTTCTGGATGACCCGTAAACCACGTCCACAGGGTCCAGTGCAGGAAGGGAAGTGAGGACAGGGACATGGACCCGGAGCTGGAGACCGGGAGAAACCTGGAGGTGAGGGGGCCGACACTGATGGATGAGGCCGGAGTCGAGGAGCGAGCCCCCCCCCCCCCCCCCCCCCCCCCCCCCCCCCCCCCCCCCCCCCCCCTCAATCCACCTGGCTCACATTAACTCGATCATTGTTGCGACAGCAGGGACACAATGACTCCCTTCTTGTGGAAGAGGGCGTCGTGGACTGAGTCGGCCATCACTGGGCCCTGTGTGTCGTGGCCTCCGAGGCCAGCAGGCAGACAGGAAAGACATTAAAAGAGTGAGACAGCGAGCCCCCGGATCCCATATCCTGGGCCAGAGCTTCAAATGGGAGGACGTGGTGTGAAAGAGAGAGGAATTGGAAGAGGGGAGGAAGAGAAGGAAGAGGATGAGAGTTGGGATCTGGGCCACATTTCCGTCTGATTGCCCCCCAGGGGGCTGCCTGCAGTAGCTGAACCAGACCTCTGTTCTGTCCCCATCCCCGCTGATCTGAAGTCAGCGCTCTCTCTCTCTCTCTCTCTCTCTCTTCCTCTGTTCCTCCCTCACACCGGGCCTCTCTGAGTGGAGGGAGCAGGTGCGTCCTCTAAACAGTGAAAGGCTGCACATTTTGGGTCTATTTATCTCCTATAAACACGTCTTCTAGCGGAAAGAAAACGTCCAAAATACACATTTAGGTGTTTCTTTTTTCGATAAGATTCATGTTAATCCACCCAAAGGTTATCATAAGATAATGTCTCATTTAAACAAAATTCTGAAAACTTAGACACGAAAAAACACAACTGGGGAGGTTTTAAGGTGATAGGACAGAAATCTCCACTTCAGCAGCACTTAGATACACCAAACTTTCCACTTTCATTCCTCTCTTTACTTGGAACCGAGGGGTTGGTTCATATTTCATTCACGGCCTGATTTATACAAGGACGTCCTACTCCTTGAATCATATTCACTGATTTGAGGGATCTGTCTTCACATGAATTCATTTGGTCTCCACATTAAAGCCGGTGCAGTGGCTTCTCCTGGTGTCACGCTGTTCATCTTTAATTATACTCTTTGTTCAGAGGGATTTTCAAGAATTAGTAGCACCCGGCCACGACAACACACCGTGCACGGAGGAATCCGTGCTTCTCTGAGACACCCATTGTGTGCACGTTGGAGAAGAATGGTCAGAATGCACGCTGATGTCACCGGCTCTTCAAACACTCACCGTGACATTTCATGCCTAAGGGTGGAGAATGTGCATGAGAGGAAACAAGAGGACGTTCTCTCTCCTGACCACCAGGGGGCGACTCCTCTGGTTGTATAGAAGTCTATGCTTCATGTGTTAAAGCTGCATTCTCTCTCCTGACCACCAGGGGGCGACTCCTCTGGTTGTATAGAAGTCTATGCTTCATGTGTTAAAGCTGCATTCTCTCTCCTGACCACCAGGGGGCGACTCCTCTGGTTGTATAGAAGTCTATGCTTCATGTGTTAAAGCTGCATTCTCTTTCCTGGCCACCAGGGGGCGACTCCTCTGGTTGTATAGAAGTCTATGCTTCATGTGTTAAAGCTGCATTCTCTCTCCTGACCACCAGGGGGCGACTCCTCTGGTTGTATAGAAGTCTATGCTTCATGTGTTAAAGCTGCATTCTTTCTCCTGACCACCAGGGGGCGACTCCTCTGGTTGTATAGAAGTCTATGCTTCATGTGTTAAAGCTGCATTCTCTCTACTGACCACCAGGGGGCGACTCCTCTGGTTGTATAGAAGTCTATGCTTCATGTGTTAAAGCTGCATTCTTTCTCCTGACCACCAGGGGGCGACTCCTCTGGTTGTATAGAAGTCTATGCTTCATGTATTAAAGCTGCATTCTCTCTACTGACCACCAGGGGGCGACTCCTCTGGTTGTATAGAAGTCTATACTTCATGTGTTGAAGCTGCATTCTCTCTCCTGGCCACCAGGGGGCGACTCCTCTGGTTGTATAGAAGTCTATGCTTCATGCGTTAAAGCTGCATTCTCTCTCCTGACCAACAGGGGGCGACTCCTCTGGTTGTATAGAAGTCTATGCTTCATGCGTTAAAGCTGCATTCTTTCTCCTGACCACCAGGGGGCGACTCCTCTGGTTGTATAGAAGTCTATATAAATGACTCTACTTCTCTTGATTTATTCCCTCAGTAAACATTGTAAACATGAGTTTTTGGTCTCAATCTCTAGTTTCAAGTCATCTTCAATACAGCGTGATTTTTATTTGGTAAATTATGGTAGTTTAGAGTCAAACAGACCATGAAGCTGGGTATGCTTTAGGGCGGGGCTACAAGGTAATTGGCAGGTCTCCAATGTAGCATGACATCATGGTGGACTTAGCAAGCTAACTAACTACTCAACTATCTAACTAACTAAAGGAAAAAAAAGATATGAATGAATAATCTCATTGTCCAAAAGTGCATAAAAGGAAGTCAAAATGTGTATATTTCACAATGTGATGTGTATGATTTAATAAATAAATAAAAGTATAGTCACGTGATCTGGTTGATGATCTGGGTTCGCAGTTATGTGTGCATGAAACAATATAAAAACTATTATTATTATTACAGATGAAACCGCTGATCACTAATTATTGCTGCTGCTATTATATCACGAATAATAGTGCTGCTGCCATCTTCACCATACACATGCATATCATCTCATGACACCTCCTCTTCTGGCCTTCAATGATGACAGCATATAGTACACACACACGACACGTATGACGACGTGTGACCCGGCCTTCAGTGATGCGACACGTTTTGGGGCCTTCTCTGATTCAGCGTGAACTTAAAGCCCCGACGTGTCGCCGCCTCAGGGGGACGGCGGCCATTGATCCTCTGAGGAATGCGGGACGTCCAGTTTGGGGCGGCTGGGTTGACACAACTCTGAGGTGTAGTGGTTTGAAACGTGACACGCAACTTTAGTCTTACAAATATATATCACACAAACGAATGTAAAGGCCATGTGTGGGTCTGTGGGTGCGTGTTTTTGATTAATTATTATTATTTATTTTTTTGTTGCTTTTATTATATTTTTTATTTATTTGTTGCTTTTATTTCTTTACTTTTGTTTATTTGCTTTACTTTCCTGTTATTTTCTTCTTTACTAATGTAAACTGTTTAAAACATACACAAAACATTTTTAAATACTTACTGTATATATGTATATATATACATACATATAATATATATATAAATATATCAAAACATACACACAAAAATGTAAAATACTTAATATATGTGTATGTGTATATATACATATACATATAATATATATATATCAATATACATATACATATACAATATATAATAATATAATCACAATTATTGGCATAAATAAAAATATATATTGTTTTTATTATATTTTTATATTTGTATTGTTTTGTGAAAAGAAGATCTTATAAATTGCGATTTACTGTTTTATTCTGATAATCTTCAAAATATACTTTAAACTCTTAAAGTATGGCACTAAACCAAAATGGAATCTCTTTTTTCAGTGTCAGTTAAAAACCACAAATTAAACCATTAAACCGACACCATATAAGGTTTTGCAGTAATTCTCAATGTTTTTTTATATTAAATGACTCTTTAACACTTTTTTTAGGTTGATTTCTTATTAAATAGCACATATGAGCAGATGGCAGTTCCTCCCACGGCCACAGCTACACAACATGTACAACTTTCTTTGCATATTTGTATTATTGCGTTCAGGGACATCAGGAGACTCAGATTATAGGTGCGTCTCCATCTGCGCGTGAATTTATAGTAAAAACTCTGAGGAGGTGTCGCCTCCTAGTGGACGATGCGGGAAGTAGCTTTGCATTGCTCACAGATTTGGATTTATTTATTTGTGGTGCTTTATAATGAAAGTGTTGTCATTTTTGACTATTTATAATGATTTTGAATCACTATATTTACAGACTTTTTCAGCGAATGTACTTATTTGGAAGTACAGTACTTTTATATCTCATTTTCTGTAACGTTATACTTCTACAGCAATGCATCCAGGGAGATATATTCTCCTTTAAAAAGCAAACATATATTTATTGATTTTATACACTCAAATTCATTGTACGTATACATCAGAACCTTCCCCCAAATATCACTTTAAAATAAAGAAAAGTCAAACATGTTAAAAAACTATTTACAATACCAAATATAATTTAATAAATAAACGACATGGAATATAAATAAATGCAATAACAAATAATAAACAAAAAATAATAATAATAAAACACATGAAAATCCTGTAAGTGCCAGCTTGAAAAGACTGCAAAAAAAACGCTTTAACAGTCCATCTCCAAGCCCACTCTGACTACCTTCAACAATACAAAGACGCTCTCGTCTCAGCCCGGTCCACCGACTACTCACACCTCATACACTCTGGCTCCTCCAACCCAAAGGCTCTCTTCTCAACAATAAACAAGCTTCTCAAATCCAGAGACTGCACCTCCAAATCCTTTACAGTCGACAAATGCAACTCTTTCCTCTTATTATAAAATTGACACCTCCTCCGGCCTTTCTATCTCTCCACCCGCCCTCTCCATATTCACCCCTCAGCCCCTTTCTCAGTTCTCCTTCACAACAGGAATAAGAAGCTCCACCTGTATTCTGGATCCCATACCATCTACTCTCACCAAGGAATGTCTTCCGGCCATCGCAACACTCATCATATCAATAATCAACTCCTCCCTCAACTCTGGCTCAGTCCCCGACACACTTAAACTGGCTGCTGTCACCCCCATCCTCAAAGAAACCTGGACTCGACCCTGAGACCATGAGCAATTTCCGGCCCATCTCAAATCTTCCCTTCCTGCCAAAAATATTGGAACGCGTCGTCGCTGCACAACTCAAAACCCACCTATCTGTTCGAGCCATTTCAATACGGTTTCCCAGCATCAACAACTGCACCTCCTCCACTGCTCCTCTGTCTCAGGCGTCCCCCAGGGTTCGGTGCTTGGTCCTCTTCTGTTCATCCTCTACCTGCTCCCTCTTGGAAACATTATACGTCATCACGGTCTCCTCTTCCACTGCTACGCTGATGATGTCCAGCTCTACATCTCCACAAAGGCCATTACCACTACTACTCAGTCCACTCTGACCAACTGCCTCACTGACATTAAATCATGGATGCAAACCAACTTTCTCAAACTCAACTGTGATAAATCGGATATGATCATCATCGGTCCCAAATCTCTCACCAAAACCAGTCACAACTTCTGCCTCACCATTGACAACTCCACTCTGTCTCCCTCCCCTCACATCCGCAACCTCGGAGTCATGTTTGACAGCAACCTCTCATTTGAACATCACATCAAACAAATCACCAGAACCTCCTTCTTCCACCTAAGAAACATTGCCCGTCTCCGCCCATCACTTTCCTCATCAGCTGCTGAAACTTTAATCCACGCCTTCATCACCTCCAGAATTGACTATTGCAAAAGCAAAAATATGTTATATAAAGTGTCTTTGAGTACCTTGAAAAGCGCTACATAAATTAAATGCATTATTATTCTTATTCTTATCTTCAATATCACCATTTTTAACTAATTCCAAAAACATTTCCCAGATGCCATAAAACACAGAGTAGTTTTTCAAAAGCCAAAGCAAGCAACATTTCTAGTTAGAAAACTATTTAAAACAATAAACATGCAAACAGTACAATAATAGATAAATATGGTACATAAAAAACGTAAGCATTTTTCTGGACCGGAGGTATAGACCCTTGGTTCAAACCCAAGGTGGGACCATTTGGTTTCATAAAATGATGACGGAATGAATGTCAATAATGACGTACAGACACAGAGACCCTCCAAAGTGTCAATCAAGGGTTCTCGGACCCGACCAGACGTGTGTCTGCATGCTCTGCACTGTTGTATACCACAAGAACCATGATGTTGTTCCTCTGAAAGAAGAATATGAAGGAAAGAAGGCCGAGATGGAGAGGACTGAGGCTGAAACCCAGCAGATGATCCAGAAGAGACGACTGAAGATTCAGGAGATCAAACACTCGGTGGAGCTCAGTGAGGAAGATGCAGACAGAGAGATAGCAGGTGGTGTTCAGGTCTTCACCGCTCTGAAGGAGTCTGTTGAGAGAAGCCAGGCCGAGCTCATCGACACGATCAAAGAGAAGCAGAGAAAGACAGAGAAACAGGCTGAAGGCTTCATCAAAGAGCTGGAACAAGAAATCTGTGAGTTGAAGAAGAGAAGCACTGAGGTGGAGCAGCTCTCACGCTCTGAAGACCACATCCACCTCCTCCAGAGCCTCAGGACCCTGAAGGCTGCTCCACCCACCAAGAACTGGGCTGGAGTCAGAGTCAGTCCACCTTCATATGAGGGGACTGTGATGAGAGCTGTGAACCAGCTGGAGGAGACGCTCAGTTAACAGATGAAGCTGGTCAAGCTGAAGAGGGTCCAGCAGTCTGCAGTGGATCTGACACTTGATCCTGATTCAGCACATCCTGAGCTCATCCTGTCTGATGATGGAAAACAAGTTACACATGGTGATGTAGAGAAGAATCTTCCAGACAATCCACAGATATTTGATTATTGTGTTATTGTCTTAACAAAGCAGAGTTTCTCTTCAGGAAGATTTTACTACGAGGTTCAGGCTGAAGGAAAGACTGAGTGGGATTTAGGAGTGATGAGAGAGTCGATCAACAGGAAGGGAAGAATATCACACCGACTCCTCAGAAAGGTTTCTGGATGACATATTTGAGGAATGAGAATGAGTACTCAGCTCTTGCTGGCCCTCCAGTCCGTCTCTCTCTGAAGTCTCAGCCTCAGAAGGTGGGGGTTTTGGTGGATTATGAGGAGGGTCTAGTCTCCTTTTATGACGTTGATGCTGCACTGAACTGAGATTCCGTACCTCCCTCTGTCCAACTGCACACATAACGCATGACCCCGTCTGCCGGGAACGGACCATTAATTTGTCAAACTCCGGCCAATCGGTTCCCAAGATTATTTGGTGCGTAAGGCGGAGTTAACTGCAACCTTTACATTATGTTTCCTCCTGTGTCTAATTTCCCCTGACACTATAGGATACTCGTGAACAGCCCCATCCACATACCTAATTTTTACCCACAATGCTTCCACCAATGCCCCGGGCCGAACCAGGCTCTGGTGGATCATAGACTGTGTACAGCTGGAATCCACCATTGCTGGGGGCAGCCCCAGGGCCGCTGTTTGCGCCTCCCCAGTGAGCAGGGGTAGGAGGCGGACCACCCACTCTGCCGCTAGCCAGCCGCATGCCTCCGCCACCGCCTCTAATAACGACTGCACGTCGCCTGCCGCCGTCATCTTATGGAGAGCCACGCCTGTCAAGGGGGAAGGGTTCGGCAAGAGCCGCAACTGTCCGGGAGGCGAGTGGTTCCAGGGCGTGAGCCTCCCTCTCTGCCTGGGCCAGGAGCGCCCCCAGGATGTGCCGGTTTGCCTCTACCTGGTCCCACTGCATAGCTGCCTCCTTCAGTTCAGGTTCTCATTACTTCCTCCGCCGCTCCCTGTTGGTGACGGGCCACAGAAGGAGGATCAACACAGAAGGAGGATCAACACTGAAGGAGGAGCTGTAGAGTCACTTTTCCTGAAGTGACAGTAAAGTGAGTCTGAGACAGCAGAGCTGCAGTCGAGACAAGTCTCTCTGTTTCTCTCTAAAGAAACATTCAACTTAATCCAGCAGCTTTTTCTCAACAACAACAACAACAACAACAACACAACAGAATCTCTGACAAACACTGGTGAGTCCACTCTTCTGCACAGACTCAATACAGTCTCTCACTATCCTTAGCTAACAAGCTAACCGTTCCCTTGAACTAAGTGTTCACCGTAAACACAGTTTCAACAACGTTTTAATGAGGGTGCCTGTTCACTGCGCTACACTCTTCGTTTGTCTTGCGTTACTCTTCTTCTGAGAAACTCGACAAAGAAGCGTGAACACAAAGCGCCGACAACCCTCCTAGTGGTGAGATGGAGACACCGACTAGCCGTTTTAGATATTACCCACGTTACCGTATACAATCAGTTAGTAAAGAAAGACAATGGGTATAGAACAGTGTTCGGCCTAGATTCTGATCAATTGACCACAAATTAAACATACACCTACCTCACACATCCTTAAAATGCATTTGAAGAATACTTAAACGTAAGTGAAGTTTTGAATGCAAGATGTTTACTTGTAGTGAAGTATTTTCACATTGTTGTGTTTGTACTTTTCCTTCAGTTCAGGTTCTCATTACTTCCTCCACCGCTCCCTGTTGGCGACGGGCCACAGAAGGAGGAGCTGTAGAGTCACTTTTCAGGAAGTGAAAGTAAAGTGAGTCTGAGACATTCAACTGAATCCAGCAGATTTCTCTCAACAACAACAACAACAACAGAGTCTCTGACAAACACTGGTGAGTCCACTCTTCTACAAAGACTAAATACACTCACTAAATATTTGGTCCACGTTGAGTTCAAACTAGAATCTGATTGTTTTACGTCTAGTTTTATCATATAAAGAATATGAATCCATATAAATGTGTCATTGTAGATCAAACCAACAGGTAGAAACCAAACCACAGGGACTGAACTCTGGCTAGTTAAAGGTTACACAGGATACAATCACAGCTAGCATTAGCTTCAGCTAATTCACAGACCTGTTTCCTGTTTGAGCTCCAAACCTCAGCTCCACTCAGACAGGAAGTTCCACTCAGACTGAATGTTGAGCTGACTCACTGACTCTAAAGGTCTTTGTACAGATGGAGGGATTTTTATTCATCTCTGCTCCATCAGAAACTTCAATAAAACAAATATTTAAATTAAATACTGCTTAATATATCACAGTAAATTGTAAGAAATGGGTTATGTTCAATATTTTAAATGTTTTGTCTACTTTCAAAATACTTTCACTTTAATTACAATATAAACAGCAGGGTAGCAGTAATATTATCTTATTTATTATCAGATGTGACAGTAATTCAGGTGTCACATTGTGTTTTAAATTAAATTCTATTTGAATTCTGAACCAGAGGGCCCAGGGTTTTATAACTGCAATGCTTAAGACATCCGATTAGTTTATCAATGTTTTATTATTATTTTATATTATCTGTAAAATACCCCTAAAAGAATATTTATGTAATGATTTTATTAAACAAATAATTAAAAGTTCTGTAATAACAGTTGATTAACAAATTAATAGCCGCCAGTGTATCAATAACATATCTCATGAGGAAGTAATACCAACATTTTATATTTTGCCCCAACCCTCCTGTTGAACTGCATATCTGAGCGCTCCTTTATTGCAGAAACTTTTATATAATATAAAAACATAATTCATGAAGACTTATTATAATCTACTAATCATAGTTTGTTTTTACAAAACAAATAATAACAAGTTATGTAATAACAGTTATGTTTTCCCACTCTTGTTGTCCTCAGACTGTAGACATGTCTGCTGCCAGCTGGCAGCTGATTGAGGATCAGTTTCTGTGCTCCATCTGTCTGGATGTGTTCACTGATCCAGTCACCATACCATGTGGACACAACTTCTGTAAAGCCTGCATCACTCAACACTGGAACATCAATGTCCCCTATCACTGTCCCAACTGTAAGAAGTCTTTCTCCACCAGACCTGAGCTGCAGGTCAACACCTTCATCTCTGAGATGGTTGCTCAGTTCAGACAGTCAGCTCAACAGAAAGCCAGCAGCAGCAGCTCAGAGCAACAAGCTGCCAAACCAGGAGAAGTTCCCTGTGACGGCTGCACTGGAACCAAACTGAAGGCCCTGAAGTCCTGCCAGGTGTGTCTGGAGTCCTACTGTGAGACTCACCTGGAGCCTCATCTGACAAGACCAGGTCTGAAGAGACATCAGCTGATCGACCCCGTGGAGAACCTGGAAGGCAGGATGTGTACGAAGCACGACAAACTGCTGGAGCTGTTCTGTAAGACCGACCAGATGTGTGTCTGCATGCTCTGCACTTATTCAGACCACAAGAACCATGATGTTGTTTCTCTGGAAGAAGAATATGAAGGTAAGAAGGCCGAGATGGAGAAGACTGAGGCTAAAACCCAGCAGATGATCCAGAAGAGACAACTGAAGATTCAGGAGATCAAACTCTCGGTGGAGCTCAGTGAGGAAGATGCAGACAGAGAGATAGCAGGTGGTGTTCAGGTCTTCACCGCTCTGAAGGAGTCTGTTGAGAGAAGCCAGGCCGAGCTCATCGACACGATCAAAGAGAAGCAGAGAAAGACAGAGAAACAGGCTGAAGGCTTCATCAAAGAGCTGGAACAGGAAATCTGTGAGCTGAAGAAGAGAAGCACTGAGGTGGAGCAGCTGTCACGCTATGAAGACCACCTCCACCTCCTCCAGAGCCTCAGGACCCTGAAGGCTGCTCCACCCACCAAGAACTGGGCTGGAGTCAGAGTCAGTCCACCTTCATATGAGGGGACTGTGATGAGAGCTGTGAACCAGCTGGAGGAGACGCTCAGTAAACAGATGAAGAAGCTGTTTGAGGTCGAGCTGAAGAGGATCCAGCAGTCTGCAGTGGATCTGACACTTGATCCTGATTCAGCACATCCCAACCTCATCCTGTCTGATGATGGAAAACAAGTTAAACTTGGTGATGTAAAGAAGAATCTTCCAGACAATCCACAGAGATTTGATTATTGTGGTATTGTCTTAGCAAAGCAGAGTTTCTCTTCAGGAAGATTTTACTACGAGGTTCAGGTTAAAGGAAAGACTGAGTGGACTTTAGGAGTGATGAGAGAGTCCATCAACAGGAAGGGATTAATCACAGCGTCTCCTCAGAAAGGTTTCTGGATGATATGGTTGAGGAATGAGAATGAGTACTCAGCTCGTGCTGACCCTCCAGTCCGTCTCTCTCTGAAGTCTCGGCCTCAGAAGGTGGGGGTGTTGGTGGATTATGAGGAGGGTCTGGTCTCCTTTTATGACGTTGATGCTGCAGCTCTTATCTACTCCTTTACTGGCTGCTGCTTCACTGAGAAACTCTTCCCATACTTTAGTCCATGTCTTAATGATGGTGGTAAAAACTCTGCTCCTCTGATCATCTCTCCTGTCAATCACACTGAGTAGAACAACCACTGGATTTAATAAGGAGAGAATCTAACAAATCTATACTTTTTGTGATTGACGGTGGAAACATTATACACTGGTTGATATCATCTAATGTAGTCTAATTATCTTTAATAACTGCATAACCTGCATTCAACACTGTTGAATACTCAAAAACAATGTACTCAGGAATAAATAGCATTTGCGCATCAATTTAAAAATCTGGGTGCCAAATTTAAATGTTGTATTACCTAATTATTGTATACATCATATGTTTTTAATACTGGCACAAATTATTGTATAAAGTCATGTACCACTTATTTTTTAGTAAAGTGTTTAAGGGTTTTAGTTTTCATAATTTTCAAATAAATGGAGGAATCAAGTTATCTCTGTCTGGTATGTT
Organism: Cyclopterus lumpus; assembly: GCF_009769545.1. Lineage (NCBI taxonomy): Eukaryota > Metazoa > Chordata > Actinopteri > Perciformes > Cyclopteridae > Cyclopterus > Cyclopterus lumpus. The sequence continues at coordinate 2,993,566 of NC_046971.1, read as the reverse complement.
TTCAGGGGTAAAATAAAGATGAATTATTGATTATTACCCTGTCCCGTCGCCACCCCGGCCGCTTCCGGCTTCTGTTCCCGGGGTTCCTTTGACGCGGCCTACGGCTCCAGAGCCCGGTTCCCCTGAGCCCGGTTTTCCGGAGTCCGCCGGTCCGCCTGGTGGTCGTCCTTTTGCCCGTCCTCTGGACCAGATCTATCGGCCTGGTTGCCGTCCTCCGGAGCAGGTCAGTCCTCCTGGTGGTCGTCCTTCGGTCCCGTCCCCCGGACTTCTTCTGCCATGCTTTTGGTCAGGCCACCGGCTCCCCTCCACCCACCCTGGGGGACTGTGTTGGGACGTCTGGAATCCGCCCCTTGGGGGGGGGGGGTTATGTCAGGATCTGTAGTGTTGTGTCGTGTTTCCTGTTTTGTCACGAGACAGACCGGACTGGATGTTCTTTTAAAGGTGACTCTGGCTTCATTTTTGGACTTTGTTCTTCTCAATGCAACAACATTCTGCACTGATCTTGTCGTACGTTGGTAATAATTGAAGCAAGACCTTGTAGAGCGAGATGTACGACACATAAAGTGCTCAACAAAATCAGGTTTAGATACAAAAGTGCAACAAAAATTGATGTATTTTAGAATTCTTAAGATACAAAAGTCCCAAATGTGTCTGAATGTGGAGGAACAATTTTGACCGTGTTGACTATGAGATAACGATGCGTTAACCTCAGGGTTCAGTCCTTGGTCCTCTTCTCTTCTCTCTGTACACCAACTCTCTTGGCTCTGTCATTCGCTCGCATGGCTTCTCCTACCACAGCTATGGTGACGACACCCAATTGATCCTCTCGTTTCCCCAATCTGAAACACGGGTAGCAGCACGAATCTCTGCCTGTCTGACCGACATCTCTCAGTGGATGTCCGCTCACCACCTGAAAATTAACCCGGACAAGACTGAACTTCTCCTCCTTCCAGGAAAAGGCTCTCCCACCCACGACCTAACTATTAACTTCAACAACTCAGTGCTGGTTCCGACTCCGACTGCCAGGAACCTCGGAGTGACGCTCGACAGTCAACTCTCCCTGACTGCCAACATTACCGCAATAACACACTCCTGTAGGTACATGCTGTACAACATCAGGAGAATACGACCCCTTCTCACTCAGAAGGCGGCACAGGTTCTGGTCCAGACTCTGGTCATCTCACGGCTGGACTATTGTAACTCCCTCTTGGCAGGTCTACCTGCTAATGCCATTCGACCTCTACAGCTCATCCAGAATGCAGCTGCTCGACTGGTCTTCAACCTCCCGAAATTTACCCACACTACTCCGCTCCTCTGACCTTCACTGGTTACCGGTGGCCGCCCGCATCCGCTTCAAAACATTGGTACTTGCGTACCGTGCTGCGAACAGATCGGGTCCAGTCTACATCCAGGACATGGTCAAACCGTACACCCCAGCCCGTTCACTTCGCTCGGCTTCTGCCAATCTGCTTGTAGCTCCTTCACTTCGAGCTAAATCACGACTGTTTGCTGTGCTGGCTCCTCATTGGTGGAACGAGCTTCCCATTGACATCAGGACAGCAGAAAGTCTCTACATCTTCCGGCGCAAACTAAAAACACATCTCTTTCGACTATACCTTGAATAGGTAGCATTTAAATGCCGTAGTAGCACTTAAATGTCCCTTACTGATAGCACTTTAGTAGCACTTAAATGGCACTTACGGATAGTACTTTGTAGTTTAACTTTATTGAAGAAATTGTACTTGCTTGATTCTTGTTGTTCTGAGTTTGGACTCACGGTTTAATGCACTTATTGTAAGTCGCTTTGGATAAAAGCGTCAGCTAAATGACATGTAATGTAATGTAATGGAACTGTATGCAATGGGACATATGCAATGGACCTTTATGCAGTGGAACTGTATGCAATGGGACATTAGCAATGGACCTTAATGCAATGGAACTGTATGCAATGGGACATATGCAATGGACCTTTATGCAGTGGAACTGTATGCAATGGGACATATGCAATGGACCTTTATGCAGTGGAACTGTATGCAATGGGACATATGCAATGGACCTTAATGCAATGGAACTGTATGCAATGGGACATATGCAATGGACCTTAATGCAATGGAACTGTATGCAATGGGACATATGCAATGGACCTTAATGCAATGGAACTGTATGCAATGGGACATATGCAATGGACCGAGGAGCCCGAGGAGGAACTTGAAGAACGTCATGTCGTCGACCTGCAGATGTTTCAGTGCTGAAGCCTGGATGAGTATAAATACACTGCACGTATCAGAGTACCTGAGTATAAATACTGCATGTATCAGAGTACCTGAGTATAAATACTGCACGTATCAGAGTACCTGAGTATAAATACTGCACGTATCAGAGTACCTGAGTATAAATACTGCATGTATCAGAGTACCTGAGTATAAATACTGCATGTATCAGAGTACCTGAGTATAAATACTGCACGTATCAGAGTACCTGAGTATAAATACACTGCACGTATCAGAGTACCTGAGTATAAATACTGCATGTATCAGAGTACCTGAGTATAAATACTGCATGTATCAGAGTACCTGAGTATAAATACTGCATGTATCAGAGTACCTGAGTACCTGAGTATAAATACTGCATGTATCAGCTTTACTCAGTGATAAGTTCCCACCAGACTGATACTCACCAAATGAAAAAGGTGTTGTGGAAACCAACTTCATGTGAGAGCCCCGAGGACACCTGCTTCAGGTCCAAGGGCCTTTTATTCATTGTTCAACCTTGTTCCTAGGAAATCCACTTCTAGACGGGCGGAGCCAATGTTCACGTTTAGAAAGTCTTCTCCAGAACGAGGACATTCATCTTCATTGGTTACCTCCTACGAGAGCTTCTGAACCACGAGTGGGGAACCCCGACGCACGGGGGTCTAGAGTCTAGAGTCTAGACCAGAGACTTTCTAATTATGCATTATTATTAGGTCTACCTCCACCAAGGAAATTATTATTACATTTACATTATTAAGCTATTTTATTTTATTATTTCTATTATTATGATCACCTTTATAATGTTGTATTACTATTACTAGGTCTACCTCCACCAAGGACATTATTATTATATTTACATTATTAGGCTATTTTATTTTATTATTTCTATTATTATGATCACCTTTATAATGTTGTATTACTATTACTAGGTCTACCTCCACCAAGGACATTATTATTATATTTACATTATTATCAGGCTATTTTATTTTATTATTTCTATTATCACCTTTATGATTCTGTATTTACATTATTAGGTCTACCTAATATATGCATTTCACAATAAGAACAGAAGTATTGCTCATGTAACGGATCTTTAGAGTAAACTCAGGCATTTTTTTAACACTGGATTTAATAAAATCCCATTGAATTGATCTGTTTAAATACATGTGAATACTTATAATTGTTGGTATTTCTTCATTCCAAGATTAAAACTTCACATCGCGACGTTTACTGGTGAAGTCGACCTTAAATTCACAGGAACCTGGAGCTGTTCTCTATTCGTCTCCCCCTCGTTCCCTTAAAAAAAGGTCCATGCGTTTGGGATCTGGCGCCCTCTAGCGGCGTAAACCCGTAAATAGGTTTAGAAAAGTTCTGCATGTTTCGCTTCAGGTCAAATGTCGGAATAAATGACCAAGAATCTAACCTCAGCAGCAGGAGGTCGTCAAGAAGACCACGCGGAGGTCTGACTGGGTTCCTCAGAGTCTCTGGTGGTGAAACGCGACGTCTCGTTAGCATTAATTAATAGTTATTAAAACGCCTGTTCATCAGCTCCTGAACTTCTTGAACTATTTATTTTTCCATTAAGCCACATTTAATAAAAGGTTTAGTGGACCGTCTGTGAGGAACCAGTCTCAGTTCAGTCCTGGTCCATCAATGAGAAGATGGGCTATTTCTATAGTTATCAGAAATACAGATGACATCATGCAGGTTCACCAGAAACCACTTCAGCTCAGAGTACAGCAGAGACCGGATCCAGATCCGGCTTCACCCAGGACCTGATTCTGGACCCGCTGGAGGGAAGAGGGGCCACGGGAGAACCAGGACTGAGGAGGGGCGGACTGTCAGACCCTGCTGCAGTCAAATTAGGTTTTCTGAAGGGACCCTGGTGCTCAGAGACACTACCGAGTCTGTCCACAGGGGGGCGCCAGAACCACAACAATTAAAGTTCCTTTAAACGAGGAACATGACACGAGTTTACTCACAATCGTTTATCTACATTATATTTTACTCTATTGCCGTTTTTATTATTCTCCTGTTTGGTACTTTAATACAAATTCTCTTTTTTTATATATATTAATACATTTAAAAAACTCACTGCTGAAGAGTCTCCACGGCAACGGTGGCCAGACGGCCTCCGACTCGCCCTCCAAGACAGACTTATGAGGCTGAATGAAGCGCACGTTGACAGTCGAGACGTTAACATTTATTCAGACATCAATAAGAGCAGCGAGACAAATAAAACAAACAACCGCAAAGCAGAAAATAAACAAAAAAACATTCTGCAACATTTTGGAATATTTTCATCAATTAAAAACATAAAACCTCTGTCGTTAACTCAACAGGATTATTATGATTATTAAAGGGTTTCTGAGGACAGAGTCAAGATCCAGGTGTCCAGGTGTCCAGGGCTCCAGGCGTCCAGGTGTCTAGGGCTCCAGGTGTCTAGGGCTCCAGGGCTCCAGGTGTCTAGGGCTCCAGGTGTCCAGACTTCCAGGTGTCCAGGGCTCCAGGTGTCTAGGGCTCCAGACTTCCAGGTGTCCAGGGCTCCAGGTGTCCAGGTGTCTAGGGCTCCAGGTGTCTAGGGCTCCAGGGCTCCAGGTGTCTAGGGCTCCAGGTGTCCAGACTTCCAGGTGTCCAGGGCTCCAGGTGTCTAGGGCTCCAGACTTCCAGGTGTCCAGGGCTCCAGGTGTCCAGACTTCCAGGTGTCTAGGGCTCCAGGTGTCCAGACTTCCAGGTGTCCAGGTGTCTAGGGCTCCAGGTGTCTAGGGCTCCAGGTGTCCAGGTGTCTAGGGCTCCAGGGCTCCAGGTGTCCAGACTTCCAGGTGTCCAGGGCTCCAGGCGTCCAGGGCTCCAGGTGTCCAGACTTCCAGGTGTCCAGACTTCCAGGTGTCCAGACTTCCAGGTGTCCAGGTGTCCAGGGCTCCAGGTGGACTCTGGATCAGAAGGACAGGTTGATGAGCGGCGCGTTGTTCTCTCTCTTCTCGTCTGGACTCCACTTGATGAGCGGAGAGCTCAAGTCGATCAGCTGCAGAGGAACAAAAACAGCAGCTCGTGTTTAAAGACGCAAAACATGTTTTAAGACAATAGCATTGTTCTTTATTTAAATAATTGTATTGCTCCAATTATACTATAATTTAATAATAAAATAATGAGTGTCTAGTGTGTTTTTTAATAAATGAAAAGAGCTTGTTTTAAGACATTACTATAATTATATTGCTCCAATTATATATTATTATAATACAATAATATTGTATAAGTTATTATAATTTAACAATAAAATAATGCGTGTTTGGTGCGTTTAATAAATAAAAACAGCAGCTTGTATTTAAAGGTCGCCTGCAGACATGTTTTAAGACAATGGTATCATTGTTAGTGTTATATTTAAATAATTGTATTGCTCTAATTATATTAATCATAATAATAATGCGTGTCTGGTGTGTTTAATAAATAAAAACAGCTTGTTTTAAGACATTATTATAATTATATTGCTCCAATTATATTATTATAAATTAGGAATAATAAAAGTTATTATAATTTAAGAACAATAAAAATAAATTAAATAAAAACAACTTGTAGTTAGATTGTTTTAAGACATTATTATTACTATAATTATATACATAATTGTATTGCTCCAATTATATATTATAATTTACGAATACTACAATAATATTGAATAAGTTATTATAATAATAATAAAATAATGCGTGTCTGGAGTGTTTAATAAATAAAAACAGCTTTTATTTAAAGATCGTTTTAAGAAATATTATTATTCCATATATATATATATATATATAAACAATTGTATTGCTCCAATTATATTATTATTAAATATGAATAATAATTAAAAATAATATTATTACTTAATAATAATAAAATAACAAAAGTGTTGCTTTTTTAAATCCAGTATTCTCTCAAAAATGACATTTACTCCTCCCGGATCCCTGTGTTGTTGAGACCTGGGACCAGGTGTCGGTTACCTGAGTCGCGGTGCAGGTGTTGCCGCTGGTCCGGATCAGGTCGGGGGTGTTGGTCAAGTCGATGAGCAGTTTCTCTTGAGGCCGCAGAGTCGGAGCTGGAAGATCCAACAGGAGAACCTGGAGAGGGAACCGAGAGCGAGATGAAGATCTGTGAGGGTCTAGAACCACACCAAGAACTGAACTTCATCTCATGTTCATGAACTACTTTAGTGTCTTTCTATAAACTCCGTAAAGAAACAAGTATTAAAAGCTTTATTAAGAGAAGGTTGAATGTCCTGTGTATGTGTGTGTGTGTATGTGTGTGTGTGTGTGTGTGTGTGTGACCTCTGACCTCCTGTGTCTTGCTTTCCTCTGTAGTTTCCAGTTCGATCAGGTTCCTGCTGGGCTCTGATCCGCCCTGATGCAGATCTCCAGGGTCTGTGCTTTCTGATTGGTCAGGCTGTGGAGGAGGGCTGGCGGGGGGCGGGGCAGCAGGCGGCTCCTCCTCCTCCAGACAGAAGGTGTGGACATCAACAAGCTCCGCCTCCTGTGTGTGTGCGGGGGCGGGGCTACACAGAAAAACAACAACACAGCGATGAACAACCAAGTGAGACCTCACGGGCGACCCGCTTGTGGTCGAACCGGCGTTCCTATTGGCCGACGGCGGGTTCGAGGCATTTCACACCTGCAGCTTCTCTCGCTCCTGGCCGAGGCGGGGTCAAAGGTGGGCGGCGGCCTGGTTGGCGTGGCAAGGGGGATGGAGGACATCCGGCGCCTCACCGGGGTGGGGAGGGCGGAGGGCCGCCGGGACCGGCGGCTGCCGGCAGAGGGCGTCTGAGGAAGACTACGTAGAGAGGAAGGATCACCGAGAACGTCAGAAAGGTCGTTAGGATTGTCATTTATCCGAGGGGTCCTTGAACACATCATGCGTCAGAAAAAGCAGCCAAACTGAGCTTAAAAATTGTGATATTTCATCAAATACGCGCCTCCTTTTAAATCTCATTAAAATACATCAAATTATTTCCTCGGTTGTAGAAATGTCAATAGCTCAATCTAAAAATATATCCAACATTTTTTGGAAATTAAAACATTTTCTTGATTTATGGAAGTTGTGCCGTTTTTCTGAGAGACGCAGGAGTTGATTTGTATTATTTTATCATCAACTGATATCCAAAGTATTCAAAGTTATAAAAAAAAAAAAGTTTGATTGTTTTAACTTGATTAAAAGGATTTCCCCGTACGGATATCTGTGTGATGTCATTACCTGTCCACGCCGGACATCAGCCTCTTTGGCTTCGAGACGTCTGGAGCTGAAACACAGAGAGAAGGATATCATTAAAATAAGTGTGTGTGTGTGTGTGTGTGTGTGTCGGGAGAGGAAGTGCATACGGGCCAATAATTCTGCTGCACAATGCTCAAACCCATTTCTAAATAAACTCCAGGAAGAAACAAGACGTCCAACTCTCACCGTCTCCATGGCGACCTCCTCCGCTGGGCGTCGGCACGACCGAGGCCTCTGGTTTGGACTTGGTCTTCAGTCCGCTCTGCAGCCGGGCCGCGGCGGGGTTGGAGGCGGCCCTCTCCAGAACCCTCTTGGCGGGCGTCAGCTGGAGGGGCGTGGCCTCGGCCCTCTTGAGCGCCGCGGGCCTGGCGGCTTTGACGCGCTCCGCCTCAGACAGCTTTCTGGCCTGCGTGGACAGCGAGCAGCGGCGGCCGGTGGCGGACGAGGAGGACGGCGGCTCCGCGGGGGCGTAGGCGGTGGAGCGGCGCGGCCTGCTGATGGGGGCGGGACCAGTGGAGCCGCTCTGACTCCGAGAGTTCAGTTTACCTGAGAGGACACGACAATACGACAGTTTGTGACCAAAGAGACCACTTCCTCTAAAAAAAAAAAAAAGGGTGTCGGGCGGTGGTTCTGGTCTGAAGTCATCATCAGGTCTGGGTTTCATTTTATTAAAGATGCCGACTATTAACATTTAGACATTTCCTTGGTGTTTGGGTACGAGTCGGCGTACCGGCGGCGGGGGAAAGAGAGAGGCTGGAGTTAAAGCTGGACACCGAGGACGAAGACGAGGACGAGTTCTTCCTCTCCGTCATCCTCCTCCTCTGAAGGGGCGGAGCTTTCACACCCGACGGGTTCATCAGAGCACGCTGACGGGCAAGATCCATCATTATTTATGGAAATAAATGAATAAAATGATTTTTTTTTAAAATTTTTTTAAATGTGATAAAAAAATAATATCACACAGAATCCGTTGTTAGCAGGTGCGCTACCTTGGTGGGCGGAGCCAGCGTGCGCTTTCCCAGAAGGCTGGCGTTGAGGGAGGAGTCGCTGACGTCGGACGCCACGCTCGCCGAATCAGAGAGCAGATCCTCACACGAACCCACCGCGCTGCAGGACGGGCTCCGCCTCCAACTCCCCAACGGCTGAAATGGAAAAACAAAAAACGGCAATTATTATTATGCTTTAGGTTCTGCTTTTGTTTTGAGTTTTTGGAATTAGATTTAATTAAATTCACGTTTGAACTGAACCCCCCAGTAACAAACTACAATGGTCTCGTCTGTGAACCCTGTACCGGTGACTCAAATGGTTCCGTGAGCTCCGGTTCTGGGGAGAACCGAGCGGCAGGTTGTCGAGTTAGTGCCAAACACGCCTCTCTTACTCTGCTCGGCGGTTGCATTCTGGGTTTCTCCGCTCCGCCCCTGCCGGCAGGACAGGAAGTTGTAGTTGTTGTCGTCGTGGCGACCGGTTTGCTCGGCAGCACGACGGCGACGCTGAGGGCGGCTCTCCCTCGCAGCCCCGTCCTGGGCAGAGGCTTGACCCCGACCGCGGGGCTGGCAGCGGCGGGGCGGGCGGGCGAGGCTGCGACGGCGTGCCGGGTGGCGGCGGGGCGGGTGGATGTCGGGGTGTTGGCGCCGCTTCCTCTCAGCAGGCGGCGCTGGACGGCGGGCGGCAGCTGCTTCATGGGACTGTCTTGCACACAGAAGGTCTGCCGTTTGATGGGACTAAGGGCGCCGGCGGCCTGACAGAGCACGCCCAGTTTGGCCTCGGCGCCCCGGACGAACCCGTCCACGGCGACGGTGGTCGCGGCGTCCTCGCTCAGTTCAGAGCCCTGCAGCTGGTCGGCTAGTCGGTGGGCTTCCCGACACATCTCCTGCAGCTGATCCCCGCTCAGCGGACGCCAGCTCCCCCACGCGGCGCCGCCGGCCTCAGGCCGAGACGCCGCGTTAACGGCAGCAAACCTCTCCTTGTGGCTGACGGGACCCACGAATACTTCATCTTCATCACCGTCGGAGCTGCAGAGAGAGACGCAAACAGAGGGTTTAAAAAGATAGTTTTACCACATTTGAGTTTGTAAAAAAAAAAAAATACACTTATATTTTAAATTAAATTTCCTTGTTTCTGTATTTTGTTTTTCTTTATTATTTCTTCCTTTAAATTTAACTTTTCGTTATACTATTTGAATGCAATTGTTTTTTAAATTCTATTTCTAATTTTAATATACTAGAATATCTGTTTAATACATATTGTGTGTGAAGCATGAATAATATATAAATATTGTATAATAATAATAAAGCTGACCTTGGCAGCTGGAAAGACAGTAAAGGATGTTGACCAACAATGATGATTAATTATAAACCTTTATTAATAAAATGTACTAGTAGGAGTATTGGCTGTGCTGGAAAGTGTGTGATACTAGTCCTTCGTATAAGTTAAGTATTTTATTTTCATGCTCCTGCATACTTCTTGTATTCCACTAAAATATATATATATATAAAAAATACTACATATAATAGTACAACAGTCACGGGGGACATTTTTCTGCACACACTAAAGCACCTTTTTAGTTTTTTTTTTTACACTTTTGTGATACTTTTACTTCACCTACGGGGTTCTTTTAGTCGCAATGAAGTATTTGAACGAGTACTTGTACTCACTGAAAGGATCTGAATACTCCCCCCCCCCCCCACACTGAGTACCGGACCCGGGCCCGGTGGTCCTTACCTGGCAGGTGACAGAGACACGTCGAAGTCGAACTTCTCGTCGGCCAGCAGGAACAGATCTGACCGGAGGCAGAAAACACGGGTTCATGAACACACGGGTCACGCGGTGCACACCGCGATTAACTGACCCGGGATCAGTTGGTGGACACGTACCGCTTTCAGCTCCACGGTCCATCCCCGCTGTTGGGTCCTCTGTCAGGGGTGGTGGGGGGGTCGGGTTGATCCGGTTCAGACCTGCAGCGGACCCGGTAAAACTACAACGACAATATATTTAAACAAAACACGCGAATTGAAATACGTCACGCTCGCGAGCCTGTTAGCTTACTAGCTTAACAGTTAAACCCCAAAACGATCAACTGCTAAGTTTTACACTAACAAAAAGAGATGTTTAAACGTGAAGTTTGACTTCCGGAAGTCGCGTTTAATACTTAAAGTGAAGAAGAACAAACCTGTAAGCGGCTCTGGAGACGCGAGTCTTCTTTTTCCGCGTCGCATTCAAACGGTGACACGAAAAAAACACACAAGACGATTCAAATCTGCTGCGCCGCGGGTCACGTGGCTGTGGCTCGCTCGTCCATTGGTCGAGAGTATCTGTGACGAAGGCGCGGCCGTGATTGTGGGGATTGTAGTCTTTTAGCGTTAGGACCGGTTTCCGGGTGGTTGTTGTTTTTTTCAACCGCAAATGTTAAATATTTTATAGGTTCCTTGTTTTTTTTGTGGTGTTTTTAAATGCTTATACTTATGTTGGATTCCAGTAAACTAAACTTTCACATTAACAAGGAACAAATAAAGCAGAACAAAGAATAAAGTAATGTGAACATTAAACTATTGTTCCTTTTAAGTTGTCATTGTCAAGTTGGGAGATTCATTTTTTTTCTAGTAAAAGAATCACATATATTAATTAGGCATGGACTGAATAAAGACAAAGAAAAGATGCAACGTTTATCAGATAAGTTTTTAATCTTATTTATTTAGATATTTTTCGTAGTTCAACATTAATGTATACGTTTATTCTTTTAAGTGTACACATTGTTGTTTTTTCTGTGCCTTCGGTCCTTTTTTTTGTGTTATTGTTCTTTTAATAAAATAAAATGAAACCAAACTGGTTTAAATGTGGCACAGAAAACAGACTGGAGGACATTTTGTTTCAGTTACACAGAAACCCATTTAACATCTTGCACCGCATCGTGACCTTTGCCCTCAAGCGTAGACGTTGATTTCCTGGTGTCTGGAACAAGGATTGGAGCTGGTTGATCGGCTCATTTAGAGAAGATTGAATATTTTCAGGTATTTCGTGACTTTTTTTAAATTTTAAAACTGACTTTGTTCACTATTATTTTTCTTGTAAAATCAACTTTTTTTCTCCCAACTTTTTTTTTTTTTTTGTAGAATGATTACTCTGATAATATTATGTTTAATTATTACCGATTAACTATTTTTCTTTCTGGACATTTATCATTCTGTGTGTTCTTCTTGTAAAATCATGATCTTTATAGTTTATTTATTATGAAAATATTTTTTTTGCTTGTAATAATTATATCTTTTTTTTAAAAATATGAAACATTATTGGATGAAAATCTCAGAAAGTAAAAAATTAAGGATGTACATCCTTTTAATATCATTTAATTTGGTTAATATTTCAATAATAATATTGTATGGATCTTTTGTTTCGTAAAGCCTAAAGAATAATATTGCATGATACAGAATAAATATGACCTGATTTACTTTATTATTTCATCTATTTCTTATTTTTAGTGTTTTTTTCACCCCCCGGATTCCCATAAATAAATGATTGGATGTTTAAATGCGAGTACCTGAAGTTCGATTTGTTTTTATGATGTTGGGTATGTGCGACCGCTACCTGGAGGTCAGGTATGACGTAATGAATAAAAAAGGTGGAGCCTGAACAGGAAGGATTCATGACGTCATGGAAACACCACGAAGGAGGCGGAGCTTCAGCCGGTCGCCATGAGGGTCGAAAGAGGATCCGTCCGCTTCTCTTCTTCTGTGGTGTGTGAAGCTCCGTCACAAACATCTGGCTCTGGATTTTTTTAAACTTTTAATAACTTTTTGGTTTTACATTTTTTTTTTTTAAACGACAACAACCTAAAATTCTTTAGTTTTTTTTTTCTTCTCTTTTTTACAAAAAATGCTAGAATAAAACCAACTGTTAGACATTCACTTGAAACTCTTGCGTCTACGGACACGGGGGGGCGTGTCGGAGGAAATCCACCGCGGCCACGCTGCAGGACTTCACAGACCCTCAAAGCTTAAAACACGAAACTGAACCTGAACTCGTCTGACGAGCTGAAACTACGTCTGGACGCCAACATCAATATGTACAGATCGGAAACTGATTATTGATCGATCACCTCACGAACACTCTTCTCCTAAAACAACAACTGTAGAGTTCATGTCTATTAAAATAAAGAAGGAAACTTGAGTCCGTGTGAACACACAAACTCACCCGGAGACATTTCTGCTTCCTGGATTCTAATAAAACCAGCAGGTTGAACTCCTGACGGGAACCAATCAGACGAGTCTGTTTTTAAAAATGTTTTTTTTTGTTGTTTTTTTCCTTTCTTATCGCTCTCTCTGAACCGTAACAAACACAGTACCGACAGACCACCGTGAACAGGGCAGCGGTCCGGGGGCTTCAGAGCGAGGTCTCCAGGCTGTGCAGGGGGCTCCCCGGACAAGGCGGCAGCCCCGCTGAGTTGGTAGGGATCAGGCCGGGCAGCGGGACGATGTGGTCCGTGGTGTTGTTGTTGTTCTGATTGGGCGAGGACGGGAGGGGCGGGAGGGGCGTGACGGGCGGCAGGGCGGCGACCCCCGTCGGAGGCGGCGGGAGGACGACGGAGTTCCGCTTGGTGGGAGCGTCGTCCTCGCAGTCGGCCTCGTCGATGAGGGGGATCTGAGGCCCCGAGTCCTCGACGCGGAACTCGGGGTGGCTCATGAAGCTGTGGATGGAGCTGCGGGACTCGGGCGTCTCCAGGCCCTCGTAGGGAGACACGCTGTCCCGGAAGGCGTTCACCACTCGGATCTGAGAGGCGGCGGGAGAAACAAACAAGACGGTTCGTGATTCATTATCGTTGGACACAGAAGTTCAGCGGCCAGAGACGCAGACGCTTTGTTTCCGTGACGACGCGAGTGAGGCTCCAGTGAACTCCGGTGCCGACTCGACCATCAGAGGGGACATTACGGACGCTCGTCTATTGGGTAACAGAAGATTACCAAACAAACAAATCCCGTGCCTCACAGGCGGAAACCAACCGCAGCCTGCAGCTGTCGGGTTTGTAGTCGACGCCTCTGCCGTTAGCTACAGTAGTTAAGCTAGTTTTTTAACTTCCTGTTCTCTCTTGTTTCAAATGATTTATGTAAAACTGACGCGTGTGTGGAGGCTCCCGCTGCTCGTCTCCAGGTTCTTCTTTCTCCCGAATCTCTTCCGAGTCTGAAGAATTTCCAGAATTGGACTTTCTTATTGTAAATGCGTATCCGTACCTGCGTGGAGATACGGTTGAGGCCGCGGCACCAGAGCACCGTGCTCCTCTGCAGCTCCATCTCGGCGTGGTCGATCTCGTCCACGTCCTTCATCTCCTCCAGCTCCTCGTCTGGGATCTCCTCCTGCCGCCTGCCGTGACCTGCCGTCTTCAGGAACTTCAGCCAGCGGGTGGGGACGCTGGACACCAGCTGGAAGGGGTGGGGGGGTGGGGGGGGGCAGACACAAACATTACACCCCAGAGCGCCACTTCCTGTACATCTCACCACCTGGCTGTTTTAATCCCCATCTCCCATCATCAACTGTCTACTATCAACACAATGTCTCACCTGTCCCCACAGGAGGCTGCCAAAGCCCAGATAGATGCACCACAGCCAGTGCTCGAAGCTCAGCTGAACGCAGCTGAACGGTTTACCACCGAACTGCACGATGACGATCTACAGGAGGAGAGAGAGAGAGACGCCATCACACACGGGATCCCCTCACCGGTTGGCCTGACCGGGTGATGACGATGCAGCTCGCCCTACCTGTATGAGGAAGGTTCCCCCGAGGATGGAGCAGAAGATGGGGTTGTTGAGGACGCCCTCAAACACGTTCCTCTCGCCGTGAATCTTGCGGGCGTTGAGCTCGTTGAAGATCTGCATCAGGACAAACGTGTTGAACACGATGGTGTAGTGCTCGGAGGGCGGAGCGTGGAGGGGGGCGTACCTGCCGCTGTCGATATCAAATATCTTCTCACCTGTGAAAAAGGGGGGGAGGGTCACAGACTACTGAGCAGGAGTAGAAATCAACCCGTCCATGTTTTCACCTCGAAACGTCATTCATTTACACATTAATAATGAAATCATGATGAATTCGTAAGTGTGTGGTGCGTTCACTGACCAAAGAAGAGCAGGGTGAAGATGACGGTCAGCTGGTAGACGGCGTGTCCCAGGATGTTCTTCATCATTGTGCGGGAAATGAGCGGCTTCTGGCGACCGTACGGCCTCCTGAGCAGCAGCGCCTCGGTCGGCGGCTCGGTGGCGAGAGCCAACGAAGCCAAGGTGTCCATGATGAGGTTGACCCACAGCATCTGCACAGCTTTGAGAGGAGAGTCCTGGGAACAGAGATCTCTAATGTAAAAGGCCGTTTCGTGGAGCTCACAGGTCGAGTGAAGACGCCGAACCAACAGCAGCCGCGTCAGGTGCAGGCTCTGACCTGGGTGACGCAAGCGCCGGTGAAGGCCACGATGACGGCGACCACGTTGACGGTGAGCTGGAACTGAAGGAACTTGGAGATGCTGTCGTAGACGTTCCTGCCCCACATCACGGCCTTCACGATGCTGCTGAAGTTGTCGTCCGTCAGGATGATGTCCGACGCCTCCTTGGCCACGTCCGTCCCTGCGATACCCTGCGGAACACGAAACATTAAAATAAAACGCTAGAAAAACCTGAAGGTCTGAGGGGGCGTGGCCACAACAGAGGACAGGGAGTCATGACGTCTCAGGGGGCGTGGCCACAAAAAAGGACAGGAATTTCAACGTCCATTTGGACATTTATTTTGTTCATTTACTGAAAACATAGCAAATTAATATCAATTTTGATATGCGAGTATTTTATTAAATAAGTTCACAGTGTATTGTCTTTTTGATGGGCTTTGATCATGTTAATGCTACAATGTGAGCAACAATGGTTACCATGGCGAAGCCAACGTCCGCTTTCTTGAGGGCGGGGCCGTCGTTCGTTCCGTCTCCAGTTACTGCAACAACCTGCCTCTTCTCCAGCACCGTGCTGTCGATGATACCTGAGGACAGACGCACACACAGAAATATAATGACACGGTCATGTAATAATAATAATATAATAATTACGAATGCGTTGACATATCAGGTGCGACGCCACAGAGAGAGAGGCATGTGGGAGGCCCACCCCCCAGCCCCGGGGCGGCACAACCTGAAGGACCCAAGAAAGGAGGGCAATATTGTTTTTGTTTGTGTGGGGAGGAAGGTCAAAGGTCAAAAGGCCAAAGCAGCCCCCCTCCCCGGAGGCCCCACCATGCAGCAAGAAGGGCCGGGAGACCCGGTCCCGTCCATTCTCGATCCCCGTCTGTCTGTCCAACTGTCTGCTTCGCCCACGCCCTCTTGACTTGACTTCAAGCATGTCTCACCTCCAGCATGTCTCACCTCCAGCATGTCTCACCTTTAACCAGAGTGTGTTTGTCCGTTGGAGATGATCTGGCGAGGACTCTCAGCTTTGGCCAAATCATATCAATACGCTCCTGCTCAATCTGAGAGAGAGAGAGAGAGACATTAATATGAAGTGTTCAAAACATTCTGCATGCACTGGTTATTCTCCTACAAGGGGTCATAATAGATTCAGAAACACATTTCTATGGCATGAAAAAAGACAAAGGTCTGCCTCAGGAAAACATATCTTTCTCACACCTCTCTGGGATCAAACAGCTAAAAAAAAAAGCAGCAGCAGTTTCATTAAAAGCCCCAAAATAATTAAGTGAACAAAAACATTCACTCCGGACCTCTCCGTGCTCGTTGCGGATCCGTTGGTTGAACTCTTTGCCCTCCATGCAGAGGAAGTCGTCTCCGGGCAGCAGGATGCCACATTTGGTGGCGATGGCTCGGGCGGTATCGATGTTGTCTCCGGTCACCATGCGGACGGTGATCCCGGCCCGCTGGCACCTTTTGATGGCATCTGGTACCTGACGGAGAACCACAGAAGAACAAAGTATTTAACAGAATGTCTCAGACTGATGTCTTAAACTACAGGCCGTGATTGTTGTGGTGTAAAAACCACATGAAGAACCTTTAGATCAAACCATAAAGAGTCTGAACATAAGATGTGAGTGGTCGCTCGCCCTGGATGTGTTTGTACTGTGTGGCTGATGTACCTCAGGTCGCACGGGGTCCTCAATGCCAACCACAGCGATGCAGGTGAGGCCGGTGAGGATGCGGGCCTCGTCCTCCCAGTTGGGCTCTCCGTCGGCAGCGTTGAAGTCTCTGTAGGCGAGGCAGATGGTCCTCAGGCCCTCCGACGCCATGGGCTCGATCACATTCCTTACCAGGTCGTCCCGGTCCCGAGGCTTGAAGGCTCTGGGGTGGCCGGTGGTCGACAGGATTTTACCGCACCTGGAACCACGGGGGGGGGGGGGAGAAGAGTCACGTGATCATCGTCACCCAACCGGTCGGGGGAGGGGCTGAGTGAGGGGGAGTAAACCTACTTCCTGAGCAGGATCTCGGAGGCGCCCTTGCTGTACATCCGGTAGCTGCCATCGTGGTTCTTTAGCACGGTGCTCATGGACTTCCTCGTGGAGTTGAAGGTGTAGACCTTGAACAGTTTCTCTTCTGGGAATTCGTTGCGGACGGTCTGGTAGTCTCGGTGCAGGCTGAGGGCTAATCCCAGTAAGGCACATTCAGTCTTGTTTCCCACCTGGCGAGGCAGCCCGCCCTCCTTCTCCGGAGGCTGCAGGGAGCAGAGGATGTTAAGGGTACGTTTTTAAACACAAATCAGCTTCCTCACACGTCGTAGCTTCAATAGATTTCCCCACAGACCACTAACACACTGAATGAACACTGCAATTTTGACTACTCCTTAGGGGTCAATAAATCCATAAATCCATATACATAATGGTCATCCTAATTGAACAAAGGAGAGCATTGCTTGTGGCAGGCTCAGCAGTGGCGTGACAGAAAGGAGGACCTGTTGGATCATGCATGCCTGTGCTCTGATCTGTGCAGTGATCAGATGAGTCCTGAGCTGCTCTTCAGAACCGACCTGCCAAACGCTTAACTCACAGAGCGTCCTGACTGGACGGCTATTTTTAGAGCTCACCATAATCTTGGTGGTGTAGGCGCAGTTGACCCCGATGCCGTGGATGAGCAGGTCCAGGGCCGTGGCGGGGACCTGGCCCGGCTCCGGCAGGTTCCTGTAGAAGTGGCCCGAGATGTGGGCCTGCACCACAGTCATGCGGTTCATGGTGAGCGTGCCCGTCTTGTCGGAGCAGATGGCCGTGGCGTTGCCCATCGTCTCGCAGGCGTCCAGGTGGCGCACCAGGTTGTTGTCCTTCATCATTTTCTGGCAAAAAGAGGAACGTGGCGTTACTCGAGCCTGAGAGCTTTATCCTGAATTTAGTTACTATTTGATCTAGTCTTGTGTGGAGGTACTGGTCTCACGGGCCACTGCTCCAACAAAGATTAACAGACCTTGACTGAATAGGCCAGGGAGATGGTGACGGCCAGAGGGAGACCTTCGGGCACGGCCACCACCAGCACCGTCACGCCGATGATGAAGAACTTGACCAGGAACTGCACGTAGATGGGCAAACACTCTGCGGTCAAGGGGACCCCCTGGATCCAGAAGGTGTCGACCACGAAGCGAACGATGAGGATGAGGACGGTCATCAACGACATGAAGAGACCTGGCGGACATGGGCAGAGAGCGACAGAGGCATCGCACGTTTAGTTCAGGGGACCGGATGTCGTGTGCAGTGAGGAGCTCCAACTAGACGAGTCATGATTTTTAAATGGCTTGAATTGGCCATATAAAAAAAGTTGACTATCGTCTTGTCTTAAAAACAAAGTAGTTGCTGCTGCAGGTGAATCTGGGCCATAGAATAGCTCCCACTGATCCCTAAATCATATTGTGTCTGTACAGGAGATGCACCGTTACAACACCAAAGTGAGCATCAGTGTCGTCAGTTGTATATTTTAATACACTAAGTCTCTTTTCCGTTTGTACCCGCTTTGCCGATCTGCACGGCCATGTTGGTCAGCTTCCCCTGGAGGACCGACTTCTCCCTCTTCAGTGCGTTTTTCTTCTTCTCCGGCTGTCCGTCCTCGTTGAGCGGCTGCGCCTCGGTGACTCCGTCCTTGTTTCCTCCTGCAGAAGAATGCAGAGTCGGCAAAACGAGGACACTTCCAAAGTCGAGCCTAATTATATATTTGTACGGGTTATTAAAACGGAAAAAAAAACGTCTTTAGAAACTATTTGGTATCAATGAAATCAAAACTTCTTGCAGATGTTTCAGCATTAAAAAGCTTTCCAGAAAAAGAAAAGGAGAGATTGTTCTAGAAGAGCAGAGTTGACTTTCATTGACGCAAACCTAACACAGCTACTGTGACTTTACACCTCGTCTCATCAAAATGAGCTTCTATCTTGTAACTACGAGAAAAGATCATAATAATAATAATTGTGATGAATTTATCAAAATCAGATAAACAGGGAGGAAATGCCGATTGCAACATATGATCCAGTAAGCCGTTAGAACAGGATACATTAAGATGTAAAAGTGTGTGTGGTTTAAATAATGTTCTGGGCTCGCCGTCTATGAGGCTACCAACAGGCCTCTAGGGCAGAACACAGTCACCCAGCAGGACCTGAGGATAATGATGATGAAGATGATGAAGATGATGATGTCAGTGCGTGTCCACTCGGCCAGGGGGTGGGGCTATGATGTGTTTATTGTACTGTGTCGGTTACCTTCATATCTGAGCCAGAGAAGAAACTCAAAAGCTAACCAACCAACAGCCTGCGTCACCTCTGTTCCCTCTGGATCACCGTGGTAACAATAAACAGCTGTCAACCGACAACACTGTGGCTGCGTGACAAGAGAGTTAGGGTTTATGCAGGTGTGTGTGTGTGTGTGTGTGTGTGTGTGTGCGCACGCGTGAGCATGCTGATCCCAGCTCAGTAATGAGGTTATTAGTGGACATGGAGGCATCGGCAGCAGGAGAAGAAAGCAGCTGCCGAGTTTAAGGCTGATAATCTGCTTGGTCCTAATCACCATCAACAGAGTCAGGAGCACCTGCTGCTGCACCCTGTGGGCCCAGGGGGACCAGGAAGGAAACACCCACAGGGGGAACCGAGGCTCGGGCTGACTCCGGAACCTGAGATCCACCTCAGACCCCTGATCTCCTGCAGGATCTTTGATCGCCTCTCGTCAAAAAACCCCACCGCTCATAAGCAGAGGCGCCGCAACGGAACAGGCAACCCAGGCAATTGCCTAGGGCCCCGAGCTGAAGGGGGCCCCGAGGGACGGCTGACGTCAATGACAAAATAATGGAACCGCTTGAGACGCTGCAACGACAACGCTTCGGAAATGCCCCCACAGGGCCCTTTCCGAGTTGTCACTGGCTAGTTGCTAGTAGGAGGCCCCGACAGACGGCTGATATCGCTCCTTATCAGCGACACAACTTGAAACCCCCGTAGACACTGCAATGACACGTCGGGAATCTCCCTAATGGGGCCCCCTTACTAGCCGGCATCGACGTGCGGTCAAACACAAACAAACAAAATGAAAATATGAAGTGAACATATCACTCTGGGCACACGAAACGAAAAAAACAACAAGAAGAGGATGAAAAGAAAAAACGTGACAGTGGCAAGTGGGAATGTGGAAGTTATGCGTGTTACATTATGAACAAGTAGTGCTGCCAGCCAGCCGGCCACTTTATCCCAAACATCATCCACCAAATAAGTTGACTGCACATGAGCCTCTTGAGCCCCAACTGGGTGCAAATCAAAACATTTGTAACAGATAAGCTTCATACGAACACTGATCACAAACACATATAGCCATCAAATTAAACAGCAGAACCTGGGCTACAAGAATATATAAGCTCCAAACACTAACTAAATGAATTACCAAATATCAAAATTCATATTGCAGAATTTCGTCAACCGATTGGCGCGTTTTGGTGGCTAACGCTACGTAGCATTATGCTACACAATGAAACAGCGTCGCATAAGAAAGCAGACACTCGGCAGATTCCGTGTAAAGTATTTTATATGTTAATTGTTTAATAAAAGATTTCTTTACTGATCCGTAGTCCTGGACTTCATTCATCATGATTCTAGGGGGCCCCATGGTCCTTCTTGCCTAGGGCCCCCAGGGGGTCTAGAAACGCCCCTGCTCATAAGCAACGTGGACCTATGATCTTTTGTGGGATAATAAATAGCACATGTGGGATGGGTGCGAGTGAGTCTGTGTATATGAACCAATCAAGCTAGTTGGGGCTCAGCCCTGATTGGCTATATTTCCCCTTTGGGACAACAAACGTCTCAGATGGACTTTGCACCCGTTTTGCATTGTGAACAGAAATGTTTCAATGGTTCGATCTCCGGCTCCTCAAATCCGTGTCCACGTGTCCTTGGGCAACGGTTGAATGTCATGAAGTCTAAAAGCGCTTTGTGTGGTCTGAAGACTGGAAAGTCCAGTTAACCAGGAACCAGAGTCCCCCAGTGACCAGCTGAAGCCGCCAGACGTCGTTATCTCACCAACTGAAGCGGCGGCGTGCTGCTTACCTTTTTTTGCTTTGTTGTCTTTTTTACCTGTGAGAGAAAACCGTGCCACAGCCATCAGTTAGACGAACATGTGGAGCGAAACATTAAGAAAGTGCCAAATAAACATTTATATGATAACCAGATAACCTTCCCCTGAATATTGATGCTTTGGTACCACACTGAGATCAAAAAGATTAAATAATAAAAGGGATGGAGAATGAAATCATAGACACTGATCTGAGGCCAGAGACAGTTTTTCTGCGCCTTTAACAAAAAAAAAGCGTCTACACACGTATTGCAGAAATAAAATAGACTTAAATAAAGAGATAAAGGCTTCGCGTCATGTGAGACGGAGCTGTGACACCTGCATAGATCACAAGGCGAGCGTATCTGCTGTGTGAGTGGAAAACACACCTGAACATTACAGCTGTGGTCGTTGCAGACAAGTGCACCTTTCTGGTTATTTAGTGTTCACTCTCTCAATACATGTGGACTTGTTTCTGCCCCCGATGGGGATCACTAAAGGGTTCTATTGTCTTTGGCAGACGCAGTGAAATATGAACTCCACAGGCTTCAGGTGACGTGATGAACGGAAGCCGCCTCCTGTTGTGAATCCCTTTCATACCCTGAACTTACTTTTCTTGTCCTTCTTCTCCTTCTTTTTCTGCTCCTTTTTCTCCTTTTTCTTGGCCTTCTCCTTGGCATCGCCGTCGCCGTCCTCACCGGCAGCGAGCAGCTTGAAGATCATTCCAGACTGAGAGTTCTCACCGACGGCGGTGACCAGCATCTTGCCGGAGCCCTCCATCACATGGGTACCTGAGAGAGAGAGAGAGAGAGAGAGATGCTGTAAACCCACTGCAGCAGTTCTCAGAGTGAGGGGCGCACCCTCATTATACTGCATACTTACTATACTGTGGACTTATTATAAAGGGTTATTATGAGGTTGAACTTCCAACATCTTTTAAAAGCCACACACTTGTATAGATTGACACAGACAAAATGATGGCACATTTAAAAAGCCCAAAATGTGGTGAAATAATCCCTTTGCGGTGACTGTGGTGACTCTTCTTTGTCTGTTTGTGTAGCGTGTTGACATCCGGGATCCATCTTTTTTTTTTTTATATATATATATATATATGGTCACATCCTAATTGTGTCATACAGACTGTCTGTACTGTCATTTTATTCTGGTTGTTCTTCTCTACACACCTATTGCACGTCTGTGTGATTTGTGAATAGAATTGCCTTGGAATAATAATCCTGAACGTGTTTTCCTCCGTGTGAATAGAGGAGAGAGAAGCACCTGACAGCAGCACGGGGTCTCTGTCGATACTCTTCTTCACGTGATCCGACTCGCCGGTCATGGGGCTCTCGTCAATCTTCAGGTCGTTGCTTTGGAGGAGGACTCCGTCAGCGGGGAGCAGGTCACCTGGAACAAAACACACGGCCAATGAAACGCCGGCTCACGCTTATCAAGTCCTCGTGTTCCACCATCGTTGCATGTGGTGGGAAAGAACAATTAAAAACAGGATTATGTATCCGAACAGAACTTTGAGGTTTCAACCACCATATCTACAATAGAAATATCCTCACCATATTTGACTTGCGCAATGTCTCCAACCACGAGCTCAGACACTTTGATTTGGATCATCTGACCCCCTCGGATCACGGTGAACTTCTGCTCCTGCTCGATGCGGCTCTGGAGGCCGCGGAACTGCTTCTCTTTGCTCCAGTCGTTGAAGGCCGTCACCAGGACCACGCAGACCACCGACAGCAGGATGGCGGCCCCTTCGATCCACCCGGCCTCCGACTCCCCGTCATCGTCCTCGCCGCCGGCCGCTTTGCCGCAGTCTGAACGGAGACAGCGGAGTGTTAGCTTCACGAACGCAGAGCAACATTTGTTTACCGTGGACTGGATATAAGAAATGGAAGTCGCCAGTATGGCTTGCAGCTGACCAGATGTGGTCAAACTGCTTTTTCAGTTACAAAACCGTGGAACGCTTTCCCTACAAATGTTAGTTTCCGTGTTTAAAACCAATGTTAAAATGGGTCAAGTGTATCGCTGCCCTGCTTTGTGTGAGCGTGACTGGCCGGTGACTGGCAAGCTCCACCCGCTGGTGCATGTGGAGCTTTGAAACCCAGGGAAATAAAAGCCCCTACGAGATGTCTTGAGGGAATTTCAGACCAGGGACTCCAGACCAGGGACTCCAGGTCAGGGACTCTAGGCCAGGGACTCTAGGCCCAGAAGGCTCCACCGCGGCCCAAAGAGACTCTCGAGCTCTCTCACCAGCTGTGGAGCTTCTCAACTCAAAATATGTAGGAGGAAATGTCCGACTCTCAAGCGGGATCAAATATCAAAAGCAAAAAATAAGCTTTCTGTGAAGAGCTGCTGGCCTTTTTGAAATGTGGATGCCTTTCTGTTCATGCCTTTACACAGTCTCATAATAATAATAACAAATATGGAAAGATGAGTTTCTGAAGGTCTGACAGTTTAAAACATACGAACTCACTCCTTCTTTCGACGTCGGGCGGGCTGTAGAGGGAAAGGCAGAGTGAGATGATGGCTGCCACCTCCAGGATGATGAGCGTGAGGTCCTGCAGGGCTTCCCACACCAACTGCAGAAAGGTTTTGGCTTTTTTAGGTGGGATGAGGTTGGATCCAAACACCTGTTTTCTCCTGTCGATGTCCTCAGAGTTTCCATCTAAACCTGCAATGGGAGACACAAGAGCAGCATCAGAGACATGAACTCCTCTGATCCGGGTTCATATTTAATGCTTCTACCTGGGAGAATCATATAGTATCTCGTTGTTTTTTGATCCTCTTCACGTGTTTTAAACTCTGAGGATTAACATTAGAAGATAAGAGTGATTGAAGATGGGCCATCATTGACACGCGGTCACATGGGCGGTCACATGGGCGGTCACATGGGCGGTCACATGGGCGGTCACATGGGCGCACACTTGCGAGATGAACTTGAGTCAAATACATCGGTTTATACCGACCTTAAGAAATTCTAGAGGCAGTTTCCAAAGATGACAAATCAGACTATACTTTGCAGAAATGTGTCTAAAATGGTCGAGCAAATAAAGAAAGTGTCTTTCTTCCTTTCTTGTTGCCGTGTGATGTGGTGGACAGCTAGTCAGTAATCAGAGTGTCTCTCACATACACTCTTGGGTCGTTATACACAGTGTCACATTTCCCAGTTTAAATCCTGTGTCCTTGTGTTAATTGTTCATTTATCTCTGTTTTGGTTTGTTGCCCCTGATATCCAAAGACCTCTTCTGTCTCTCTCTCTCCGAATCGCTCCGTGAGCCAACTGTGATCCTCAAAGGGCGCTTCTCTCTGGCCAGGGTGGCTCACTAGTTCCCCTTTCATCTCTCCCTTGTCCTGCTAATCCAACAACAGGGGGAGGAAGGTGTTAGTGCGGAGCCCTGTAGCTCCGCATCACACTAAACTCTAAAGCCGCGCCCACTTTTCAGCAGCCCAATGAAATGAGAGGGATTTGATTTAAACCCCTCCTTGTAACCAATATTACGCCTCCTTGTGAAATACGTCACAGTGCACACGATGAAGACACTGGGACTCTGCAACCTTTTTTACCGCCTCTGAAAAAAGGGAAAACAATTATTCCATCGCTCGGGCAAAATAAAAACCGACAAACTAAATTACATTGTACGCTGTTTTAAAGTAAGGAGGCATCTGGCAACACAGTCGGCCCATGACCACGTTCGATCCACAGGTTGCTCTCATAATACGCTGTTGGTGCAAGAGGAGTGTTGTTGTGTGGTTGAGCAACAAAGAGAGAGCAGGTCAGCTGTTGACGATCGATCAAAGCAGTGAAGAAACAGAGTCACACACACACACACACACACACACACACACCTGGTGTTTGTGTCTCTGTGTGACGGTGTTGTGTGGAGAGCAGACGGGGTTTCCTCTGAGGAGCAGAGGGGGCATGTTGGGACGCGCTCACGTCTCTCCGGACCGGCGTCCAGCAGCCGAGTGGGTTTCTAACCTTCACGTCCTATGACAATAAAAACTGAGCGAGCAAGAGAGCGCCGAGCGTGCCCTCTGCTTTCAGGTGAGTGGGATTACGCGGCGAGTTAATTGATCTGACTCCCCCCCCCCCCAGCTGTCCCCACAAAGACACACAGAGAATTAAAAAACTGATTTATTCTTTCTCTCCATTGATTTCAAGCTGCTGCTGACATTTCACCTCCCTCTCTGTGTGTTTACCGGGCGTGTGCAAGACAGGCAGGCCGAATTAATTAATGATGGGGAGGAGGTAAATGTCAAGGGGCAGACGCACTGTTCACAGGTCAGCGTGGGACAACATGGGAGTCCACTGTCGGTAGTTGAACCAAGTGTGGATCATTTTTAACGCTTGCGTCGCTGCGCGTGGACTTTTTATAGAATTGGGTGAATGGAAGGAAGGAAATCTAGCAAATGATCAACTCCCTCGCTAAAAAAAAAAAAAAGGATGTTTAGCTTATGAAGCGAAACTCCTCCGGTCGTCTGCTGCATGAGAACACAGGCCGACCGCTGACCCACCGGTTCCCACCCTGCAGGGATTCAGCGGAGGTCACATCCAGGCCGACCGGGCGCAATGAGCGTCACCGACTACATTGCATTAATTGCTCTCTTCTTGAACGACCCCCTCAGTTTATTACGACCGTTTCTGTTCCAGTGCAACCGGGCGCTTTGCATAACTGGTTAGATTCAACCAGCATGGGGGTTTTAAAAGTTAAGGGTAGAAATTTGGCAGCAGATAGAAAGTCATTTAGGTGCTTTTTCCATCATAAAGTGTCTGCCTGAGCTCAGGTCTGGTAGCGAATCTATAAATAATGTGTGTGACCTGTCGGTGCCCTGAACCCGCAGACAAGGGCACAGAGGAGGGACGCACACAGGTGGATGAGGCCGTGCAAAGCAGGTATTTTTTGGTGGCGATTGTCTCAGAATAGACGTGTTCTCGAGCTGCCATTTTGGTGATTTTTAAACCAGAGTAAAGTAAACGTTGAGGTCGTACTGAGGAAGCTTTCTTTCTGTTTGTGGAGGTCGTCGTGGTTCTTACAGCGGTGGAGATTCTTTACCTCCAACATGTTGCCCACTTCCCTTCCCTTGTGCATTGTGCTCCGCTGCACATGCTACGGGAACTAGAACAACCGCAAGTGCTCTACGACTGTTTGATGTTGTTGTTGTTGTTGTTGCATCTTCGCCGGCTTGCTTTGGGCAGTTTGTCGTAAGCATCGAGGAGAGCACATCTGTTTATTTAGAGAAAGTGACTTTCGTTTCCCCCCCTCATGAATTCAGTGTGCACGCAGCACCAGCCTCAGATCGCCAGTCCAAAGCGCCGCCGCAAAGCATCATGGGAGTAATGTAAAAGAAAACAGTATTTTTTCTAATTATTATATGTATGAAAGGGCCCAAAATGAACACTGTAAGCGGACGACTCAAGTGCTATAAGCACCTAAATCATATTTGTATGGGAATGATTCAGGTTTTTGATCCAAACCTCATTAAACGTCTGTTAAAATGTTTTTCAGCCATGTTTCAAAAATGACCGCACGAAAATTACTTTTAGAGATATTACATTCAGTTGACTTTTGGTAACGGAAATAGTTAATTTCATCACTTTCCAGTTTCACAGTGTAGCAGACGTCTAGTTAAAGACGCTGTGTACTTTTGTACAAAACAAACTATATAAAGTTTCCTACCATTAACGCCTTTAAAGCCTTTTCGAAACAAGACGAATACGACGTGGTCCTCGCTGCTGTGAATCCTCCGGTTGGGGATCGTTTCCCTCATTTAAATGCAGTATTCAAACAAACTGGAGCGCGCTGCATTTGTCTCACACTGTCCTGAAGCTGAACAGGGAGCAGGACCAGCAGGGGCTGAGGGACACGGTTGACTTTGACCATCACACAACAGACTCAAGCTAACATGTGGCCACGCCAGGAGGGGGGAGGGGCCTGTGAGTCATCGGTGAGGGGCCCTTCAACATCATTAAACAGCAGAGTAACAGACCGCGTTTTAGAGCGGAGCGTCACGTCGCCCGCGCTTCAACTTAACGTGAGCTTCTTCACATATTTACCTTCGACAGGTGACGTTCTCAGTCTGACGCACAGTCCGTTCACGTCTCCGTATTTCTTCTTGATCTTTTTCACCGAGTCTTCTCCTTTCAGGTCCATGAGGGTGGACAGCTCCTTGAGCGAGCAGCTGAACTCGGCCTCGTGCTTGGCCTCGCCGTGCCGGCCATGCTTGGACCCCCGAAAAGAGTTGTTGGCCATGTCTCCTTCCTCTGGGACTCGGCAGAGGCCTCCCAAAAAACACAGACTCAGTGGTCGGGTGCAGATCTGGCCTTACAGGGACTCTGTGACTGGAGGGAGAGAGAAGCATTGTGTCATTTTAGTCAAATAACAAATAAGAACCTCAAGGGGAACGATGTTGATGTCTCGCAACGGCCACCAAGGTCATGTCTTTATGCATGTCAGGAGGGTTACATACAAATTACACATGAGGGTTTTAATTAAGGGCTTAATTTAGCTTTTGTTGAACTGAACTGAGAAACCTTGATGGAGAGAATGTGTCCGATACATGTCTATTTCATAGACATACGCGACCCTTCCTGGCACAGTGCCTTGCTCGAGGGCAGCAGCAGCTGTAGTAAATGAAGAGCGATCAAGGCAATAACCAACCTAAATACAGAAAATAGTCCCCGGCAGCATGAGGGCAAAAAAAATATTTGTTCTGTTTTTTTGAGCCTCCTGATCAAACTCACTTCTCCTGAACTTAACACTTGGATATCTAACATTGGGCTCGTTCCACCGTCGGTCCCCAATCCAGAAGGTGATAACCACGACATTTTAATTGTTGATTGACTTTGAACAGGCGGGATGACGTCTCCGTTGTGCCTGCTCCGTGTGTGGACTCACAGCCTTTACGTGTGTGTGTGTGTGTGTGTGTGTGTGTTCCTCGCAGGTTGTGACCTCTGTGCCTTCAACTGTAATCTGTGTCAATCAGTCAGCCGAGGCTTATT
This sequence comes from Cyclopterus lumpus, assembly GCF_009769545.1. NCBI lineage: Eukaryota > Metazoa > Chordata > Actinopteri > Perciformes > Cyclopteridae > Cyclopterus > Cyclopterus lumpus. Next base: position 2,965,546 of record NC_046971.1, on the reverse strand, counting down.
CTGAGCAAGAGAGGAGCAGCCTGTTTAAGGCTGAAGGGGAGAAGGAGGAAAAAAAAAAAAAGAGCTGCTGGGGAGGCGACTGGGCTGGACTGGTCGGATCTGGTCCTACTGGTGGTCGGGTCTGGTCCTACTTGCCGAACATAACCAGAGCTTCAACCGACGGGTCCAAAAACACACACACACACACCCACAGTTCACAACGCAGAGGGGCTGTAAACCTTCACATTGAGAGATGCTTCTTTTTTAATTAGTTCAGTTCCTAATGAAGTCGTCATCAGAGCAGCACACAACACAAACTAATGGCTGTGTCAAACACACCAAGCGGCCGGCCCTCTCCACTAAGGAAGCAGAAACAATACCGAGAGCGCGCTCCCCATCCGATAAAACATTGTTGTCACTTCATTACCGCAACGCCGAGGAGAAGCAAAGGCTTTACTTACAGAAACTTCCTCCATCGCCTCCTGTTAGCAGCAGCAGGTATTAGTGGCAGTCCGATTACTCTGAGCAGCGTCACACTCACAGCTCCAGAAACAGCCCATAACACAGCCACGGCTCCTCGGCCGGCAGTTTGCAGACCTGCGCCGAGACCAAGATCTACTCCACCCCCCTTCCCCACCCCCCTCCCACCCCCCCAAAAAAACCGCCCGGTTATCTCAGAAATGCAGTTTGACCTTCAGGAAGCTCACAACCACGAGCAGCGCTCCATCGGGAGAAAGAAACAGGAGCTGAATGATTATCTGAGGAAAGCCTCCCTTAATCTAATTAGACGATCTGTGGGTTCAGTGAGCGCCAGGGAGGCTGCTGCTGCTGCTGCAGCTCCTCCTGCCGAGCGCAACACACAACAGGTCTGCACACAGCCACAGGCGAGGTCTGCTCAACCGTCCTCAACCTGCTGCCGCTTGAGCTCCGCCCGCTGGGAGGAAAACACCATGATCTCAACGGACTTGAGAGATGAGGAGCAACTGGTGGGGGGGTGGGGGGTACAACCACCAGGAAACAGCCTAGCAACCCTCTAACTGTGATATCGATCCGGTCCTCAGTGCTCGGACTGCATTCGGTGTTGTACACTCCGGTTGTTTTGTTGTCTTAGGGAGAAAAACACACGTAGAAAGAAAACAGATGCACACTTTTCCCTTCCCCCCACCATCTGAGCAGCACTGATGTTGGTTGACGTCAGGTGGCACACACACACACACACACACACGCACACACGTGCGCGCACACACACACACACACACACACACAGGTGGATTACAGCACATGGAGACACAGGCGGATTAACTGAACACACACACACACACACACAGGGTGATATCACTGTTTCACATTTGCATCATAGTGTTTTAACACTGAGCTAGTGCGACCTTTGACCTCCCCCCCCCCACACACACACACACACACACTCACACACTCTAAAACTCACTTGACCAAAGTTGTTTTAGGACTCGTTGGAACGTTTCCCACATTCACCAGTCTAGTAGAGAGACGATTCTTGCAGCAATGATAACTAATAGTATTAATTTGTACGTTTATTCTCATACTCACTTGGCTGTGATTAAAACAGAGACTGTTATATAGTGCAAATTAATTAATTAATCCCATAAGGAAGATTAAAGTCTGTGGGGAAAAAAAACCTGTTTGATAAATGAATTCTGTGTGAATTGGTTCACTCCACACAGGGCAAGCTGACCTGGGATCAGCTTAACGGTCTGTACAGTGTGTGCGTGGATGATACGTGGTCACACACACACACACACACAGTGCACATAGCACACACTGGCCACCTTAAGGCCCTGTCCATATGTACACACATATTTGTTTCACAAAATATCTTCATATAGATGCTTTATACTGTTATTACACAACTGAGACACAACAAAACAAAGACTTTTTTAAATCACATATCAACCCTTTTGCTCAATTTGTCTTCCATGCACCAACATTAAAACATACTACTAACACAGATTAAAACCATCATGACAGGAGTCTGGAAATGCAAAACGGCCATAATAGAGAGAATTTAGTTTATATTTGTTGTGGTTTTGCTTAATTTTCCTGCGTATACGCTCCCCGTCCAGCAGATGGCGATAATGGTGGCTACGCTGGGGTTGTTTTTTTTTTACCAAAGAAGAAGTTATGAGAGCTGGTGGGGAGGAGCGGTCCTCTCAAAACGTGTACACAGCTGATCGTGACGTCACTAGACAACATGGCGGACTGGAATCGAGGTAATCTTTTTATTATTATTGTGTGACACGTACTCGCTTTTAAATAGGCACATATCGCCCATTCAAGAGATACGTGAATTATTGAGCTTGCTTTCTGTACGACAGCGAGGGGGAAAAAACGTGCTTAAGAGACGCTGTTAACGTTGCTTTCTTACAAGAATACCGTTCACACTTTCTCCTGGTCCTCCGAACCGGACACGGTGGACCGGGTGAATCAAACCCCCCCCCCCCCCCCACACACACACACACACACACACACACACACACACACACACACACACCTCCTGTAAACGGTATCTCTGCGGTGGGAAACATACTTTTAACGGGAGGGGGGGGGCGATTCAGCAACGCTAACGTACGTTATTTATTGTATCCCAGTAACGTTTAAAAAAAAAAAAACTGCCGTCGCGTGAGGAGACAAGTCCTCGGTGGCGCGTGACAGTGAGAAACGGGTTCAACCGGAAGAGCCGCCGCCAGTTAAGACCCTTTGGAAATCTGTTAAGCTAATTCAATAATGGACGAACGTCGGGTATTTAATCAGTTATCACACTGTCCGGTTGCTTCGCGAGGAATTCACGTGTCGCTATAAAGTTAATTCGTGTTTTTTAACGTTGATGCTAACGTTGATGCTAACGTTCAATGACGCTAGCAAATAGCTTCGGTTGAGATAAAAAAAAATTCAGTTGACGAGTTCCCTAAACGACACTTTAATGTTTTATTAAATTCACCTGGAGAAGAAAACATGTTTTACCATTTATGTAAAAGTCAGGTACTTACCGTTATTTTCACGAAGATACGCAGGTGACGTCAATTAAATTGAGGGGCGGGGGGGGGGGGGTCGCTAGTGATTTAAAAAAAATCTAACGGGGTTTCCTGTTCGTTTTCCGTAAAGCACGTGATTACGTAAAGTACGTAAGATCGGAACGTCATGAAACCAAAAGACAGATTCAGGAAACGATAGCGCGGTGATATAGTTATGCGGCGTTAATTAGCAGATGATTTAAAAAGAATAAAAAAACATTAAATTACTAGAAAAAGTGGGAATTTAAAAAAAAAATTGTAATTTTATTACATAATTTTGCTGAAAACATTGTTTTAATTCTTTCTTTTTTTTACCATATGTATATAATGTATCACACTTTATTGGCCTTTTTATTATATGTTTACTTGTCTGTTGCAGTGATGCTGAAACCAAGAAAAATATTTCCCTAAGGGGTACATTAAAGTATATTATCGTATCGTATTTATCACATGTTCATCAGTTTGCGTCCATTTAATTGGAATTAATTATGCAGTTTTCACAATAAGTTTAGAGATTGTATTGTTCTTTCTAAGAACTCAACTCAAAGTGTGAAAAGCCACACAAAAGTGTTACAGGTTGGGGCTCAGGACTTTGCTTAATTTTATTTATGTTTTTGTTATCACTTTCATATTTGTAAATTGAATATTATGAATGCAACAGAACCTGCAGAGGACTTTACACGGAAACAACCCACGTTACATTTCTGATCCCGTGTTTGTGCGTTCCCCAAGGTCACGACTCTGTGGACGACATGCTGGACACTGAAAACAAACGCCTGGCGGAGAACCTGGCCGCCAAAGTCTCCCGATTGAAGTCGGTGAGTCAGAACCAACAAACACTCCCTTCAATTACCGGTTTCACCATCTCACCAGTGCCACCATCCAGACAAATACACTCCCAACACACCTGCCGTGGCGTCATCTCCTCCCCTAGCAATACTAGAGTGCAGAAAGCTTTACCCGGCATGCCGTTTCTGTCGGTGTAACATTTATGCTCCTTTCACCGAGGTGGCAACCTCTGAAGCGTCTTAAAGCTGCATTCTCTCTACTGACCACCAGGGAGCGTTTCTTGTATAAATGTCTATGAAATACTACTTCTCTCTTGATTTATTTCCTCAGTAAACATTGTAAACATGAGTTTATGGTCTCAATCCCTATCTTAAAGTCTTCTTCAATACAGCGTGATGTTCATTTAGTAAATTATGGTCCATTTAGAGTCAAATACACAACTAATTCCACTCTAGGTTTAAGAACCTGTGTTTGTTTTTTGTTTTTTAACCGGATGATCTGTCTTGTCTCTGAATCCGACAGCTGGCGTACGACATCGACAGAGAGGCTGACGATCAGAACGAGTATCTGGACGGCATGGTGAGTACGTCTGACCTGGAAAGCAATATTTTATTTCTTTATTTATAAATATTACTTGCATAATATTACCATAATTCCCATGCCATGTCCCTGGAAACATCAGTGTGACCTTTGAGCTGTCTTAGACCAAAGAGTGTTGTTTTTCCATAGGACAAGAGTCTGGCATTAATTAAAAACAAAGGTTCTCGTGAGACTTGACGTTCAGGCACGAGGAGAAAAAATGTTTAATGAAATCTTAAGTAAAGAGGTTAACAATGAAACACCAAAGTACGGTTTACATTTTGTACTACTTTGTCATTTGCAAGTGCTGATTGTAAAAATAAATGCTATTTCCACACGGCGGGTACGTTGAGCTAAAATAGGGTATAATAATAATAATAATAATAACACCAGGTTGTCTTAAATATAGGCCAACTTCACAATCTCTACTTCCTCTTCTCCTTTTTGCTCGTCAGGACTCGAACTTCCTGAGTGCGACGGGCCTGCTGAGCGGCAGCGTGAAGCGTTTCTCCACCATGGTGCGATCCGGCAAAGACAACCGCCGCATCCTCTGCTACGTGTCCGTGGGCCTGGTCCTGGCCTTCTTCCTGCTCTACTACATGGTCTCCAGGATTCAACGCTGACGGGGATACAAATATAAACAATCAGCCAGCAGCTGGTGCCGATGTGGAACTGACCAACAGGGTGGGTGTCAGGGGTGGGGGGGAGATGGAGAAGTTTATAATTTAAAAAAAACATGCCCGCACCATCTGCCGCAGCCAGGATGTCCTTATACGGGCAAAGAGGAGGTGGAGCCTGAACGCATCTCGAGTGGGAGAAGAACCAACCACAGCTGAGAAGCTGTGTCTCAGTTCCAGACTCACGCGGTCGGTGGAAGCGTTTTTTAAAGTTGAAGCTAGTTCACACGGCAAAAGTGACAGACTACAAAAACAAATGCACAAAGTAGGAAAATGAAAGTCATAAAATATTTTTATATTTGGTGGTTATTGGGTTTGCTGTCGGTACAAAACAGAAAAAGACAAGTTGTATCCAACCGGCGAATAACGTAAACAAAAATGTGTGGAACTGAGACGCAGCAGCTGTTGAGAGCAGGAAGTGACGCTGCCATCCGGAGACGAGGCGACACGCAACCATTAACATGCGGAAACAAAATGATTATATGTAAATAAAAAATAAAATGTCATGAAAGTTTTTTGTTGGTTTGATGACCAGCTTCAGTTCAGTGGGTGTTTTGCAGTGAAGCCTGAATATGAAATGTCGGTACCTGCTCTGTATATATATATATATATATATATATATATATATATATATATATATATATATATATATATATATTATATAATGACTATATAAGAAGGTTAAAAGGAATTTCCTTTCTCTATGTGTTTACATTCCAGATGCTATTCAGCTGAATATTTATTATTGTTATTAAAACACATGACATAAATGGAGTTTATTATTAGGTTCTGGGCAATATGTAAAGTAAACTAACAACAATAAAAAGTGTATATTTTAAATATCAGAATCATGACTCCTATTCATAGTAGATTACATTTAAGGTTTCTTTGTGTAAATATAATCTTCCGACAGAGTGAATATTACTGCAAATCGGGATTGAAGTTCTGACGGGGGAATGCAGTAAATTAAAAGTAGAATAAATGAGTAAAAATACTACAATCCCCCTTTTTATTATAAATCATGTCATACTATACTTTATACTTCCACTCAACTACTTGTACTTCTACTTGTAATTTACAGCGTGGTATAAGTGCTTTTACTTAAGTAAAGGATCTAAATACTTCCTCCATCACTACAGTTTTTATTTGAACAAATACAATATTTACACACATTTTTTACATTTACTACACCCTTTTCAGAAGTGAAAGTTTCAGACTGAGTTATTTTTTTTCCCATCAAGGTGCGTACGTGTGAAAACCCATTAACTGTTATATATATTTAGATAAAATAATCTTTTATTAGTCCCGCAGGGGGGACATTTACAGGATTTACAGCAGCAGAGGTAATAGTGCAAACAAGAGACATAGTAAAGTTCAAAACATAAGAAATAAAAAACAGTAAAGAATCCACAAGAACTGAAATATTATATATATATATATTATTTTTTTAATTACATATTAACTGGTAAACTGACTTTCTTCACGTGGAACAATAAAAACAATTCAAACTCAACAGAAAATACATTTAAAGAACATTTGCCGTTCGATAAAGTCTCTTTATAAAATACATGTTCATATTCCCATAGACCCTGCGCGCGCATGCGTGTGTGTTGGCCACTGTGTGTCGCGTTCGGGTCCACTCGTGTTCTCTCGGTACTCTCCGGCTCATCTCTTTCCCGAGACTTCACGCAAAGAAACAAACAGCCGTCTCTCCCTGTCGTCTCTCCGGACCAGCTCGCGTGACTTTCGGACGTTCCCGTTGTTGTTGTTGTTGTTGTTGTTGTTGTTTTTTACCGATTCGGTTAACGGAAACACCGCGTTTTATACGGTTCGTTTCCGAGCTCGTGCCGGTGGGGGGGCTCGGCGGCGCTCGGACCAACGCGCGCGCTTCGGTCGCGTTCGGCTCTTGTCGTTCGGCGGCAGGAAATGGACGAAGTGGACTCGGCCACGAAGGCGCTCGGGCTGCACGAACCGCCCATCGACATGGCGCCGGTGCAGGAAGTGGTGGGCTCGGATACCGAGTCGGAGGCCGAAGTCACCGCGTTGGCCGTGATGGCGGAACCGGAAAACATCGACATGGGAGCCGAGTCCCCGCCGAACTCAGACGAGGCCGAGGCGGCGTATGCAGGCGAGCTAGCCCCGGGGGTGGCGCTGAGACGCACAGTGGGATAATAAAAACATGGCAGCCGCACGAGCAGAACACACACACACACACACACACACTTCTTATTGATCACTTGGTATCGATTAAAGTGCATCATTAACGACCCTCACGTTAAACCGCACAGCTCACCAATTGAGTCAAATAACCACCGCAGCTGCTCGTGGGTGACGATATATTGATCATATCCCCAACGGTTATCGTCACATTTGAGGCTTTGCATATGGCTCACAAATATAATATTGCACGTGCACTTAATTTACTGATTTTAATCATGAAATCATGAACCGACTACACGACATTTAGTCAAAATTAAACTTGTTTAATTGCGACGTTAGTTTGTGTGGGTGATTGTTTGTGGAGGCTCCCTCAGCTGGCCAACCAGAGGTTGCTAGATAATAAAGTTCACAATAAAAAAAATTCAAAAAATTCAATTCTACATTCAGGGGGATGTTTGAAATATCGATATATATATATATATTATTTTTTTTTAAACGAAAGCGCCTATAATAATAGCAACTCTGATCTTGGTGATATTTATGAATTCCTTCCCATCCCAATACTGAAAGTGTGACGTTATAACCGTTCCCTGTAGCTATAACGCATATTATTAATGACATGTTGTAATTGTGGTTGTTGAACAGAGGTGACGGCTGTGACGGTGGCGGACGTCCACGGCGGAGAGGACAGCGTCTTCACCACCACGGTCGCCACGTCCGGAAGTCTCCCGGAACACGTGCTGGTACGTCACACGTCTCGCTCCTTGCGCATGCTCAGTGTCGCTCATTACGCAGGAGTCCGTGCGTTCAGATCAGAATCAGGAGGGTCAACAATAAACATAGGACATAGAATAAAACAATACAAATAGAATAAACACAATACTCATATAATAGTAATAGATACATGTGGTAAACAACACATTTTAAAACAAGTATATATTTTAAAAAGTGTATTTTAATAAGAGAAGAAAAGATGTGAGCTGCAGCTGGGAAGACTGGTTTCTTTAAAAAGTAACTTTTAGTGACAAATAAAGGTAACAATTACAATATTTCCAACTGAAATGGTGTGGAGTAGGAGTATAAAGTATTATGACATGGAAATAATGAGTATAGTACAAATTAAAAACAACAACAACAACAACAAAACACTTCTGGAAGCTTGAATTGAAAGAGTGCACGCTGCTGGTGAAACAAATGTGTTTTACAAATAACCAAAACAATCAAAATAGATCCCCAGATTCGCTGCGGCCCCAAGAGGCTGTCGTCCTTTAACCACAAGGTTGCCGGTTCGATTCCCGGCTCCTACTGTCCGTGTAAGCAAGACACTGAAGCCCAGGTTGCCCCCCCCCCCCCATATTTACAGCAGGCCATCACTCTTAAATGTATAGAACGGGGTAAATGCAGAGGTCAAATTTAATTTATGGAATTGTATGTATTCGACTGATTGTAATAAAGTTTAAATGTATTTTTTTAAATTACGTTTAAAGGACCCCTTTAAAAAAAAAAAACTCCTAAAAGTCCGCTAGAACCGCCTCTTTTACTGCACCATCATTACATTCTCTTATCTAAGTGTGTGTGTGTGTGTGTGTGTGTTTGTCTCACAAACAGAGTGGGAGGACAACCCTCCAGCTGGGTGATGGTCTCAGCACCCAGAAGGCCACCTTGATCGTGGTTCACAGTGACGGCAGCATCGTGGAGGCTACCGGCCTCAAGTCTGCTGCATCAATGGCATCAGGTGTGTGTGTGCGTGTTTGTTTGTGTGTGTGTGTGTGTGTGTGTGTGTTACAGTACTGACAAGGTCCCATTGTCTGATCTGTGTGTTTGTTTCGCGCCCCCAAGGCTCACAGACCCCGCCCACACCGCTGACTCCGCCCCAGGACAAGGAGTCCTGCTCCAAGTACAACTGGGACCCCTCGGTCTACAACAACGAGCTGCCGGTCCGCTGCAGGAACACCAGCGGGGTCCTCTACAAGACCCGGCTGGGATCAGGTGATCCATCACAAGCAGAACAGCAGGCCTCATTTTCTTTTTTCATGAGGTGACACAATAACTGGAGTTACCGTGGCAACGTAACCCCCAAACCGCTCATGGTTCAGCCGACGTACCTCAAGGCTGAACCAGTTCATTCTTCTCTTCAATTTGGAGCTCACATGTTTTTATTAAAATACAACGGCGCCTAATCATGTGCTTTTAAATCCACTGGGAAATAATACGAACATAGTCATTGAAATACTGCAGTATCAATAAATACAATAAATGTATATGTGACGTAGTTATAGCAGTAATGTTTGCTGTTTTATCCCCTTTAAAAAAAAAAGTGGAATCCTTGTTCTTAAAGTATAAGAGAATATATTTCTTATTGTAGTTGACGTTCCTCTTATTTATTCTTGTTATGTTCTCTATTTGTCTGCGTTTCTGTCCTTGTGCTGCTGCAGCGACCACATTCATCTCTATTATCTTAATCTCGGGGAGCCGTAGTCGGACTTAGAGCTTTGATTTTTTTTAAATGTAATTATCTTCCTATCAAAGAACCAGATGTATGTTTTCTTTCATGCACACGACACCGTTCTACTCTGCGCTGCTGGGTGTTTTTCTGAGTCGTTGTGTCTTGTGTTCAGGGGGCAAAGGTCGCTGCGTCAGACACAACCAGCAGTGGTTCACCCCCACCGAGTTCGAGGGTCTGGCGGGGAGAGCGAGCAGCAAAGACTGGAAGAGGAGCATCAGATACGCTGGCAGGCCTCTGCTCTGCCTCATACAGGTACTACCACGTCTGTATTACTACACCGTACTGCAGGAGTACACGCTAACACGTCTGTATTACTACACCGTACTGCAGGAGTACACGCTAACACGTCTGTATTACTACACCGTACTGCAGGAGTACACGCTAACACGTCTGTATTACTACACCATACTGCAGGAGTACACGCTAACACGTCTGTATTACTACACCGTACGGCAGGAGTACACGCTAACACGTCTGTATTACTACACCGTACTGCAGGAGTACACGCTAACACGTCTGTATTACTACACCGTACTGCAAGAGTACACGCTAACACGTCTGTATTACTACACCGTACTGCAGGAGTACACGCTAACACGTCTGTATTACTACACCGTACTGCAGGAGTACACGCTAACACGTCTGTATTACTACACCGTACTGCAGGAGTACACGCTAACACGTCTGTATTACTACACCGTACTGCAAGAGTACACGCTAACACGTCTGTATTACTACACCGTACTGCAGGAGTACACGCTAACACGTCTGTATTACTACACCGTACTGCAAGAGTACACGCTAACACGTCTGTATTACTACACCGTACTGCAGGAGTACACGCTAACACGTCTGTATTACTACACCGTACTGCAGGAGTACACGCTAACACGTCTGTATTACTACACCGTACTGCAAGAGTACACGCTAACACGTCTGTATTACTACACCGTACTGCAGGAGTACACGCTAACACGTCTGTATTACTACACCGTACTGCAGGAGTACACGCTAACACGTCTGTATTACTACACCGTACTGCAGGAGTACACGCTAACACGTCTGTATTACTACACCGTACTGCAAGAGTACACGCTAACACGTCTGTATTACTACACCGTACTGCAAGAGTACACGCTAACACGTCTGTATTACTACACCGTACTGCAAGAGTACACGCTAACACGTCTGTATTACTACACCGTACTGCAGGAGTACACGCTAACACGTCTGTATTACTACACCGTACTGCAAGAGTACACGCTAACACGTCTGTATTACTACACCGTACTGCAGGAGTATACGCTAACACGTCTGTATTACGATGTAGTACTGCAAGAGTACACGCTAGCACGTCTGTATTACTACACCGTACTGCAAGAGTACACGCTAACACGTCTGTATTACGATGTAGTACTGCAAGAGTACACGCTAGCACGTCTGTATTACTACACCGTACTGCAAGAGTACACGCTAACACGTCTGTATTACTACACCGTACTGCAGGAGTACACGCTAACACGTCTGTATTACTACACCGTACTGCAGGAGTACACGCTAACACGTCAGTATTACTACACCGTACTGCAGGAGTACATGCTAACACGTCTGTATTACGATGTAGTACTGCAAGAGTACACGCTAGCACGTCTGTATTACTACACCGTACTGCAAGAGTACACGCTAACACGTCTGTATTACTACACCGTACTGCAGGAGTACACGCTAACACGTCTGTATTACTACACCGTACTGCAGGAGTATACGCTAACACGTCAGTATTACTACACCGTACTGCAGGAGTACACGCTAACACGTCAGTATTACTACACCGTACTGCAGGAGTACACGCTAACACGTCAGTATTACTACGTAGTACTGCAGGAGTACACAGCTGAAGTTCTTCTTGTGTGTGTGTGTGTGTGTAGGAGCGTATCCTGAACCCACACGCTGCTTCCTGCACCTGTGCAGCCTGCTGTGATGACCTGACAGGGGTGAGTCAGCAGAACATCAAGGGAGAGAACATCAGGAGACAGAACATCAGGGGACAGAACATCAGGAGAAAGAACATCAGGAGTCAGAACATCAGTGGGCAGAACATCAGTGGGCAGAACATCAGGAGACAGAACATCAGGAGACAGAACATCAGGAGAGAGAACATCAGTGGGCAGAACATCAGTGGGCAGAACATAGAACATAGTGAACAGAACATCAGGGGACAGAACATCAGGAGACAGAACATCAGGGGACAGAACATAGTGGACAGAACATTAGGGGACAGAACATCAGGGGACAGAACATAGTGGACAGAACATAGTGGACAGAACATAGAACATAGTGAACAGAACATCAGGGGACAGAACATCAGGAGACAGAACATCAGGGGGCAGAACATCAGGGGACAGAACATCAGGAGACAGAACATCAGGGGACAGAACATCAGGAGACAGAACATCAGGGGGCAGAACATCAGGGGACAGAACATCAGGAGACAGAACATCAGGGGACAGAACATCAGGAGACAGAACATCAGGGGACAGAACATCAGGGGACAGAACATCAGGAGACAGAACATCAGTGGGCAGAACATAGAACATAGTGAACAGAACATCAGGGGACAGAACATCAGGAGACAGAACATCAGTGGGCAGAACATCAGTGGGCAGAACTTCAGGGGAAAGCTCTTAAGGAACCATTTTGTCAAAACCACAGGCCATGTTGGGCTCTGTGCTGCTGTGAAGAAAAACCTTTTAACGTTAGAAATATAAGATCGGCCTCTTTTACGATGATTTGGAGGGTTCTGGAGTCTCTTGTCCGGTTCCAGTTTCTTTCTTTTTCATTTTTCGAACAAAAGTGTTAATTGATAAATTGAAGGAACGTTTGCATTTAACGGATCAGTTCAGTCCGAAGACAGGATTCAGTTTGTGTTCGTCTGCTTCTTTCTCTTCAGTGTCCAAAGGATGGAGAGACGGTGGAAGTAGAAAACATCAGTATGGTACATTTAATTTATTTTTCTTCTTTTTACTGTAGATGTTTCTACAGTTTTGGGATATTTTATAGACTTCCTGATGACGTTTTCGTATTCTTCTTGGACAAAGTTTTTCTTGACATTTAAATTTAAACCCCAAACATAAAGTAATTATTTCACCCCGTTGTTGCCGATTTGATCTTCACCTTCTCATGACTCCACCAGACCGGTCCAGTCCGCCTCTTCGTCCCCTACAAGAGACGGAAGAAGGACAACGAGCCTCTGGCCACCTCCCCGAAGAAGGAACTCCCTGCAGCCAAAAACATCACGCTGACGCCGGG